>NC_088401.1:572414-682414 GCF_034236695.1 Oncorhynchus nerka | reverse complement strand
GAGAGAGAGAAAGAGAGAGAGAGTGAGAGAGAGTGAGAGAGAGTGAGTGAGTGAGTGAGTGAGTGAGTGAGTGAGTGAGTGAGTGAGTTAGTGAGTGAGTGAGTGAGTGAGTGAGTGAGTGAGAGATGAGCGAGTGAGTGAGTGAGAGATGAGCCCATACACACTCTCATACCCTGACTACACTCCCCCACCTCTAAATGTTGTCTGAGCTGTAGATTTGCTGGAGGCTCCATCAGACTCAGATGAGATAGAAGCTGTCAGGAAGGCCAAGGTCTTCTACCGCTCCTGTATGGACGAAGGTAACCTACAACCACACACACACATGAGGAAGCCGAGATGGGAGCTGAGGTTACATGAAAAGCATTACGTGGTACAAAGTGTGTGTTTGTGTGTGTCTGTGTGTAGCTATATTGGAGAAAGTGGACAGTGGTCCTCTGTTGAAGCTTTTACAGCAGCCTGAGTTCCACTGGCCCGTCCTGGGGGAGGGGCTTGGGGGGGAGTGGCTCTGGTCACCAGGACGATGGGACCTGCTGCAGACATTGGCTCAGATTAGGAACCAACACAGCAAGAGTGTTCTGATTCGATTATACATCGCCCCAGATGACAAGAACTCCACCAACTACATAATTAAGGTGACCCCTCTGACTGAATGTGTGTGCATGCTTGTGTGTGTGCACAACCAAGACAGCTTCCAGGCTTCTGTAGACATAGATAGCATTAACTTCTTATCATGTAGTTGGACTAGGCCTTGTAATAACGTATTCTGTATAAGGACCAAGCATGGTATATCATACACTGCATTTGAGGAACAATGGAAAAGTAATTCTGCTTTGAAAGTTGATCAACTTGTAACCCCACTTTTGAGAAAATGGATCAGGCCTTATAATAACGTATCATACTGTCTCTGTAGTTGGGCTAGGCCTTGTATTTACTTATCATTCTGTAGTTGGACCAGGCCTTGTATTTACTTATCATTCTGTAGTTGGACCAGGCCTTGTATTTACTTATCATTCTGTAGTTGGACCAGGCCTTGTATTTACTTATCATTCTGTAGTTGGACCAGGCCTTGTATTTACTTATCATTCTGTCTCTGTAGTTGGGCCAGGCCTTGTATTTACTTATCATTCTGTAGTTGGCCCAGGCCTTGTATTCACTTATCATTCTGTAGTTGGGCTAGGCCTTGTATTTACTTATCATTCTGTAGTTGGGCTAGGCCTTGTATTTACTTATCATTCTGTAGTTGGGCCAGGCCTTGTATTTACTTATCATTCTGTAGTTGGACCAGGCCTTGTATTTTCTTATCATTCTGTAGTTGGGCCAGGCCTTGTATTTACTTATCATTCTGTAGTTGGGCCAGGCCTTGTATTTACTTATCATTCTGTAGTTGGGCCAGGCCTTGTCTCTGTAGTTGGACCAGGCATTGTAATAACTGATCATTCTGTCTCTGTAGTTGGATCAGGCCTTGTAATAACTGATCATTCTGTCTCTGTAGTTGGATCAGGCCTTGTAATAACTGATCATTCTGTCTCTGTAGTTGGACCAGGCCTTGTAATAGCTGATCATTCTGTCTCTGTAGTTGGACCAGGCCTTGTAATAACTGATCATTCTGTCTCTGTAGTTGGACCAGGCCTTGTAATAGCTGATCATTCTGTCTCTGTAGTTGGATCAGGCCTTGTAATAACTTATCATTCTGTCTCTGTAGTTGGGTCAGGCCTTGTAATAACTTATCATTCTGTCTCTGTAGTTGGATCAGGCCTTGTAATAACTTATCATTCTGTCTCTGTAGTTGGATCAGGCCTTGTAATAACTGATCATTCTGTCTCTGTAGTTGGACTAGGCCTTGTAATAGCTGATCATTCTGTCTCTGTAGTTGGATCAGGCCTTGTAATAACTGATCATTATGTCTCTGTAGTTGGATCAGGCCTTGTAACTTATCATTCTGTCTCTGTAGTTGGATCAGGCCTTGTAATAACTTATCATTCTGTCTCTGTAGTTGGGTCAGGCCTTGTAATAACTTATCATTCTGTCTCTGTAGTTGGATCAGGCCTTGTAATAACTGATCATTCTGTCTCTGTAGTTGAATCAGGCCTTATAATAACTGATCATTCTGTCTCTGTAGTTGGATCAGGCCTTGTAATAACTGATCATTCTGTCTCTGTAGTTGGATCAGGCCTTGTAATAACTGATCATTCTGTCTCTGTAGTTGGATCAGGCCTTGTAATAACTTATCATTCTGTCTCTGTAGTTGGGTCAGGCCTTGTAATAACTTATCATTCTGTCTCTGTAGTTGGATCAGGCCTTGTAATAACTGATCATTCTGTCTCTGTAGTTGGATCAGGCCTTATAATAACTGATCATTCTGTCTCTGTAGTTGGATCAGGCCTTATAATAACTGATCATTCTGTCTCTGTAGTTGGATCAGGCCTTATAATAACTGATCATTCTGTCTCTGTAGTTGGATCAGGCCTTATAATAACTGATCATTCTGTCTCTGTAGTTGGATCAGGCCTTATAATAACTGATCATTCTGTCTCTGTAGTTGGATCAGGCCTTGTAACTTATCATTCTGTCTCTGTAGTTGGATCAGGCCTTATAATAACTGATCATTCTGTCTCTGTAGTTGGACCAGGCCTTATAATAACTGATCATTCTGTCTCTGTAGTTGGACCAGGCCTTGTAACTGATCATTCTGTCTCTGTAGTTGGATCAGGCCTTGTAACTTATCATTCTGTCTCTGTAGTTGGACCAGGCCTTGTAACTTATCATTCTGTCTCTGTAGTTGGACCAGGCCTTATAATAACTGATCATTCTGTCTCTGTAGTTGGACCAGGCCTTATAATAACTGATCATTCTGTCTCTGTAGTTGGACCAGGCCTTATAATAACTGATCATTCTGTCTCTGTAGTTGGATCAGGCCTTATAATAACTGATCATTCTGTCTCTGTAGTTGGATCAGGCCTTATAATAACTGATCATTCTGTCTCTGTAGTTGGACCAGGCCTTATAATAACTGATCATTCTGTCTCTGTAGTTGGACCAGGCCTTATAATAACTGATCATTCTGTCTCTGTAGTTGGACCAGGCCTTGTAACTGATCATTCTGTCTCTGTAGTTGGACCAGGCCTTGTAATAACTGATCATTCTGTCTCTGTAGTTGGAACAGGCCTTGTAACTGATCATTCTGTCTCTGTAGTTGGACCAGGCCTTGTAATAACTGATAATTCTGTCTCTGTAGTTGGACCAGGCCTTGTAATAACTGATCATTCTGTCTCTGTAGTTGGACCAGGCCTTGTAACTGATCATTCTGTCTCTGTAGTTGGACCAGGCCTTGTAATAACTGATCATTCTGTCTCTGTAGTTGGACCAGGCCTTGTAATAACTGATCATTCTGTCTCTGTAGTTGGACCAGGCCTTGTAATAACTGATCATTCTGTCTCTGTAGTTGGATCAGGCCTTATAATAACTGATCATTCTGTCTCTGTAGTTGGATCAGGCCTCATAATAACTGATCATTCTGTCTCTGTAGTTGGATCAGGCATTGTGATAACTGATCATTCTGTCTCTGTAGTTGGATCAGGCCTTATAATAACTGATCATTCTGTCTCTGTAGTTGGACCAGGCCTTGTAATAACTGATCATTCTGTCTCTGTAGTTGGACCAGGCCTTGTAATAACTGATCATTCTGTCTCTGTAGTTGGATCAGGCCTTGTAACTGATCATTCTGTCTCTGTAGTTGGACCAGGCCTTGTAATAACTGATCATTCTGTCTCTGTAGTTGGACCAGGCCTTGTAACTGATCATTCTGTCTCTGTAGTTGGACCAGGCCTTGTAATAACTGATCATTCTGTCTCTGTAGTTGGACAAGGCCTTGTAATAACTGATCATTCTGTCTCTGTAGTTGGACCAGGCCTTGTAATAACTGATCATTCTGTCTCTGTAGTTGGATCAGGCATTGTAATAACTGATCATTCTGTCTCTGTAGTTGGATCAGGCCTTATAATAACTGATCATTCTGTCTCTGTAGTTGGACCAGGCCTTGTAATAACTGATCATTCTGTCTCTGTAGTTGGACCAGGCCTTGTAACTGATCATTCTGTCTCTGTAGTTGGACCAGGCCTTGTAATAACTGATCATTCTGTCTCTGTAGTTGGACCAGGCCTTGTAATAACTGATCATTCTGTCTCTGTAGTTGGACCAGGCCTTGTAATAACTGATCATTCTGTCTCTGTAGTTGGACCATGTCTTATAATAACTGATCATTCTGTCTCTGTAGTTGGACCAGGCCTTGTAATAACTGATCATTCTGTCTCTGTAGTTGGACCAGGCCTTGTAATAACTGATCATTCTGTCTCTGTAGTTGGACCAGGCCTTGTAATAACTGATCATTCTGTCTCTGTAGTTGGACCAGGCCTTGTACTAACTGATCATTCTGTCTCTGTAGTTGGACCAGGTCTTGTAATAACTGATCATTCTGTCTCTGTAGTTGGACCAGGCCTTGTAATAACTGATCATTCTGTCTCTGTAGTTGGACCAGGCCTTGTAACTGATCATTCTGTCTCTGTAGTTGGACCAGGCCTTGTAATAACTGATCATTCTGTCTCTGTAGTTGGACCAGGCCTTGTAATAACTGATCATTCTGTCTCTGTAGTTGGACCAGGCCTTGTAATAACTGATCATTCTGTCTCTGTAGTTGGACCAGGCCTTGTAATAACTGATCATTCTGTCTCTGTAGTTGGATCAGGCCTTGTAATAACTGATCATTATGTCTCTGTAGTTGGATCAGGCCTTGTAATAACTGATCATTCTGTCTCTGTAGTTGGACCAGGCCTTGTAACTGATCATTCTGTCTCTGTAGTTGGACCAGGCCTTGTAATAACTGATCATTCTGTCTCTGTAGTTGGATCAGGCCTTGTAATAACTGATCATTCTGTCTCTGTAGTTGGACCAGGCCTTGTAACTGATCATTCTGTCTCTGTAGTTGGATCAGGCCTTGTAATAACTGATCATTCTGTCTCTGTAGTTGGACCAGGCCTTGTAACTGATCATTCTGTCTCTGTAGTTGGACCAGGCCTTGTAATAACTGATCATTCTGTCTCTGTAGTTGGACCAGGCCTTGTAATAACTGATCATTCTGTCTCTGTAGTTGGACCAGGCCTTGTAATAACTGATCATTCTGTCTCTGTAGTTGGACCAGGCCTTGTAATAACTGATCATTCTGTCTCTGTAGTTGGACCAGGCGTCTCTGTCTCTGTCCTCCAGAGAAGATTACACCACCAACACCACCAGCGCTCAGGCAGTAAGTCAATTCTATTTATTTATTTTATTTTACCTTTATTTAACTAGGCAAGTCAGTTAAGAACAAATTCTTATTTTCAATGACGGCCTAGGAACAGTGGGTTAACTGCCTGTTCAGGGGCAGAACAACAGATTTATACCTTGTCAGCTCGGGGATTTGAACTTGCAACCTTCCGGTTACTAGTCCAACGCTCTAACCACTAGGCTACCCTGCCGCCCCCATAAAAGCTTTCATAAACTTGAATTCCATATTTATACGTTATGCTTGAACCCATAATGGTGCCCTGTAGAAATAAATGATTAATGTATAACATATGGACCTATGTCTACGTTTGTGTGTGTGTAGTATCGTAGTGCTCTCCTATACCTATGTTGATGTGTGCAGTATCGTAGTGCTCTCCTATACCTATGTTGATGTGTGCAGTATCATAGTGCTCTCCTATACCTATGTTGATGTGTGTGTAGTCTAGTGGTATTGAACTTCCGGGTTGGAGCGAGCGGTCGCATCTGCACTCGGTCCGCAGGTAGTATTACATTTCATTACATTTCATTATAGTACAACGGTTTGATTTGTCTAATCTTAGCAATTTCTTCTTAGCTAACTACATAGCCGTCTTTGTATCATAGATAATTGCGTAATTATCGTATTTCGTCGTCCTAACGCAGTCTACACTGCCCTGCAGCTAGCCAGCTAGCTAACGTCCACCGTTAGCTAGTCCACCGTCTACCGATTAGCAGCACAACTATTACACTCAACTGAACGACTTGATTAGTGTAGTGTTAGCTAGCTACATAGTTGTCTTTGCTGTCTTCGTATCCAAGATAGTTGTGTAGTTTAGAGTGTGTAGTTTTAGAGTGATTATCTTAATTTACCGAGGTTAGCTAGCCAGCTATTTGTCGTCCTTAACGTAGGAGACACTGCTAGCTAGCCAACAGCTAGCCAACGTCTACCGAACAGAACTTCCGCACTCAACAATCCAGTCGCATTTCGCTTCGCTCCACAGGTAGTATCACATTTTTCTTTTTATTTCATTACAGTACAACGGCTTGATTTGTTTGATCGTAGCTAGCTACATAGCTAGCTACATAGCCGTCTTTGTATCAAAGATAATTGTGTAGTCTAGAGCGATTTCCTAGGTTAGCTAGCCAGCTATTGTCGTTCTTTTAACGCAACGTAACGTAATCAACACTGCTAGCTAGCCAGCTAGCCCCGAATAGCAGCACAGTAGAAACTATTACACTCAACGGAACGACTTGATTAGTGTAGTGTCAACAACGCAGCCACTGCCAGCTAGCCTACATAGTCAACAACGCAGCCTCTGCCAGCTAGCCTACTTCAGCAGTACTGTATCATTTTAATCATTTTAGTCAATACGATTCTTGCTACGTAAGCTTAACTTTCTGAACACTCGAGACGTGTAGTCCACTTGTCATTCCAATCTCCTTTGCATTAGCGTAGCCTCTTGTGTAGCCTGTCAACTATGTGTCTGTCTATCCCTGTTCTCTCCTCTCTGCACAGACCATACAAACGCTCCACACCGCGTGGCGCGGCCACCTAATCTGGTGGTCCCAGCGCACGACCCACGTGGAGTTCCAGGTCTCCGGTAGCCTCTGGAACTGCCGATCTGCGGCCAACAAGGCAGAGTTCATCTCAGCCTATGCCTCCCTCCAGTCCCTCGACTTCTTGGCACTGACGGAAACATGGATCACCACAGACAACACTGCTACTCCTACTGCTCTCTCTTCGTCTGCCCACGTGTTCTCGCACACCCGAGAGCTTCTGGTCAGCGGGGTGGTGGCACCGGGATCCTCATCTCTCCCAAGTGGTCATTCTCTCTTTCTCCCCTTACCCATCTGTCTATCGCCTCCTTTGAATTCCATGCTGTCACAGTTACCAGCCCTTTCAAGCTTAACATCCTTATCATTTATCGCCCTCCAGGTTCCCTCGGAGAGTTCATCAATGGGCTTGATGCCTTGATAAGCTCCTTTCCTGAGGACGGCTCACCTCTCACAGTTCTGGGCGACTTTAACCTCCCCACGTCTACCTTTGACTCATTCCTCTCTGCCTCCTTCTTTCCACCCCTCTTCTCTTTTGACCTCACCCTCTCACCTTCCCCCTACTCACAAGGCAGGAAATACGCTCGACCTCATCTTTACTAGATGCTGTTCTTCCACTAACCTCATTGCAACTCCCCTCCAAGTCTCCGACCACTACCTTGTATCCTTTTCCCTCTCGCTCTCATCCAACACTTCCCACACTGCCCCTACTCGGATGGTATCGCGCCGTCCCAACCTTCGCTCTCTCTCCCCCGCTACTCTCTCCTCTTCCATCCTATCATCTCTTCCCTCTGCTCAAACCTTCTCCAACCTATCTCCTGATTCTGCCTCCTCAACCCTCCTCTCCTCCCTTTCTGCATCCTTTGACTCTCTATGTCCCCTATCCTCCAGGCCGGCTCGGTCCTCCCCTCCCGCTCCGTGGCTCGACGACTCATTGCGAGCTCACAGAACAGGGCTCCGGGCAGCCGAGCGGAAATGGAGGAAAACTCGCCGCCCCTGCGGACCTGACATCCTTTCACTCCCTCCTCTCTACATTTTCCTCTCTCTCTCTGCTGCTAAAGCCACTTTCTACCACTCTAAATTCCAAGCATCTGCCTCTAACCCTAGGAAGCTCTTTGCAACCTTCTCCTCCCTCCTGAATCCTCCCCCTCCTCCCTCTCTGCAGATGACTTCGTCAACCATTTTGAAAAGAAGGTCGACGACATCCGATCCTCGTTTGCTAAGTCAAACGACACCGCTGGTTCTGCTCACACTGCCCTACCCTGTGCTCTGACCTCTTTCTCCCCTCTCTCTCCAGATGAAATCTCGCATCTTGTGACGGCCGGCCGCCCAACAACCTGCCCGCTTGACCCTATCCCCTCCTCTCTTCTCCAGACCATTTCCGGAGACCTTCTCCCTTACCTCACCTCGCTCATCAACTCATCCCTGACCGCTGGCTACGTCCCTTCCGTCTTCAAGAGAGCGAGAGTTGC
Organism: Oncorhynchus nerka; assembly: GCF_034236695.1. Lineage (NCBI taxonomy): Eukaryota > Metazoa > Chordata > Actinopteri > Salmoniformes > Salmonidae > Oncorhynchus > Oncorhynchus nerka. The sequence goes on along the minus strand of NC_088401.1, from coordinate 674,090 downwards.
ACCCCTTCTGAAAAAACCTACACTCGATCCCTCCGATGTCAACAACTACAGACCAGTATCCCTTCTTTCTTTTCTCTCCAAAACTCTTGAACGTGCCGTCCTTGGCCAGCTCTCCCGCTATCTCTCTCAGAATGACCTTCTTGATCCAAATCAGTCAGGTTTCAAGACTAGTCATTCAACTGAGTCTGCTCTTCTCTGTATCACGGAGGCGCTCCGCACTGCTAAAGCTAACTCTCTCTCCTCTGCTCTCATCCTTCTAGACCTATCGGCTGCCTTCGATACTGTGAACCATCAGATCCTCCTCTCCACCCTCTCCGAGTTGGGCATCTCCGGCGCGGCCCACGCTTGGATTGCGTCCTACCTGACAGGTCGCTCCTACCAGGTGGTGTGGCGAGAATCCGTCTCCACACCACGTGCTCTCACCACTGGTGTCCCCCAGGGCTCTGTTCTAGGCCCTCTCCTATTCTCGCTATACACCAAGTCACTTGGCTCTGTCATAACCTCACATGGTCTCTCCTATCATTGCTATGCAGACGACACACAATTAATCTTCTCCTTTCCCCCTTCTGATGACCAGGTGGCGAATCGCATCTCTGCATGTCTGGCAGACATATCAGTGTGGATGACGGATCACCACCTCAAGCTGAACCTCGGCAAGACGGAGCTGCTCTTCCTCCCGGGGAAGGACTGCCCGTTCCATGATCTCGCCATCACGGTTGACAACTCCATCGTGTCCTCCTCCCAGAGCGCTAATAACCTTGGCGTGATCCTGGACAACACCCTGTCGTTCCCAACTAACATCAAGGCGGTGGCCCGTTCCTGTAGGTTCATGCTCTACAACATCCGCAGAGTACGACCCTGCCTCACACAGGAAGCGGCGCAGGTCCTAATCCAGGCACTTGTCATCTCCCGTCTGGATTACTGCAACTCGCTGTTGGCTGGGCTCCCTGCCTGTGCCATTAAACCCCTACAACTCATCCAGAACGCCGCAGCCCGTCTGGTGTTCAACCTTCCCAAGTTCTCTCACGTCACCCCGCTCCTCCGCTCTCTCCACTGGCTTCCAGTTGAAGCTCGCATCCGCTACAAGACCATGGTGCTTGCCTATGGAGCTGTGAGGGGAACGGCACCTCAGTACCTCCAGGCTCTGATCAGGCCCTACACCCAAACAAGGGCACTGCGTTCATCCACCTTTGGCCTGCTCGCCTCCCTACCACTGAGGAAGTACAGTTCCCGCTCAGCCCAGTCAAAACTGTTCGCTGCTCTGGCCCCCCAATGGTGGAACAAACTCCCTCACGACGCCAGGACAGCGGAGTCAATCACCACCTTCCGGAGACACCTGAAACCCCACCTCTTTAAGGAATACCTAGGATAGGATAAAGTAATCCCTCTCACCCCCTTAAAAGATTTAGATGCACTACTGTTCCACTGGATGTCATAAGGTGAATGCACCAATTTGTAAGTCGCTCTGGATAAGAGCGTCTGCTAAATGACTTAAATGTAAATGTAAATGTATGTTGATGTGTGTAGTATCGTAGTGCTCTCCTATACCTATGTTGATGTGTGCAGTATCGTAGTGCTCTCCTATACCTATGTTGATGTGTGCAGTATCATAGTGCTCTCCTGAACCTCATGGTGATGTGTGCAGTATCGTGGTGCTCTCCTGAACCTCATGGTGATGTGTGCAGTATCGTGGTGCTCTCCTGAACCTCATGGTGATGTGTGTAGTATCGTAGTGCTCTCCTGAACCTCATGGTGATGTGTGCAGTATCGTAGTGCTCTCCTGAACCTCATGGTGATGTGTGCAGTATCGTAGTGCTCTCCTGAACCTCATGGTGGACATAGCAGTGATGTTAGGAGCTCCACTGGAAGCAGCTGAGATCCAGATGAGTGAAGCACTGGCCTTTGAGACCAAACTGGCTCAGGTGGGTGGACGGCTGTGTGTGTGTGTGTGTGTGTGTGTGTGTGTGTGTGTGTGTGTGTGTGTGTGTGTGTGTGTGTGTGTGTGTGTGTGTGTGGACGCTCCTGTGTGTGTGTTTTATATGTTGTGACTGCTTTTATTTTCTGTAGATTGTGATTCCATTTGAGAACCGGACCAGTGAGTACATGTACAACAGATACACCATCTCCCGGCTACACCGCTCCATACCACAGGTACCCATCCTCTGTCTGTCTGTATCTCTCTCTCTCTGTCTGTCTGTCTGTCTGTCTGTCTGTCTGTCTGTCTCTCTCTCTCTCTCTCTCTCTGTCTGTCTGTCTGTCTGTCTGTCTGTCTCTCTCTGTCTCTCTCTCTGTCTCGCTCTCTCCCTCTCTCCCTGTCTGTCTGTCTCTCTCTCTCTGTCTGTCTCTCTCTGTCTCTGTCTGTCTCTCTCTCTCTGTCTGTATGTCTGTCTGTCTGTCTGTCTGTCTGTCTGTCTGTCTGTCTGTCTGTCTGTCTGTCTGTCTGTCTGTCTGTCTGTCTGTCTGTCTCATGTGAGTCGAACAGTTTCTCACTCTCCCTGTGTGTGTGTGTGTGTGTGTGTGTGCGTGTGTCTGTGTGCGTGTGTGTGTAGTTTGACTGGTTGTCCTTTGTGAAGTCAGTAGTAGAGTCAAAGGGAGAAGGTGTTTCTGTCTACTCCTCTGAGCCAGTGATAGTCCGTGTCCCCACCTACTTCAAACAGCTGTTTAAACTCCTCAACACCACTGAGCCCAGGTACACACACACACACACACACACACACGTATAGGACAGTTAGTAACTATATAATATTGTTTCTATATGGTTTCTATTGGACAGTTAGTAACTATGTCATATTGTTTCTATATGGTTTCTATTGGACAGTTAGTAACTATGTCATATGGTTTCTATAGCAGACCCAAACTGCTACAGACCTATATCTATCCTACCATGCCTTTCTAAGGTCTTCGAAAGCCAAGTCAACAAACAGATTACCGACCATTTCGAATCTCACCATACCTTCTCTGCTATGCAATCTGGTTTCAGAGCTGGTCATGGGTGCACCTCAGCCACGCTCAAGGTCCTAAACGATATCTTAACCGCCATCGATAAGAAACATTACTGTGCAGCCGTATTCATTGATCTGGCCAAGGCTTTCGACTCTGTCAACCACCACATCCTCATCGGCAGACTCGACAGCCTTGGTTTCTCAAATGATTGCCTCGCCTGGTTCACCAACTACTTCTCTGATAGAGTTCAGTGTGTCAAATCGGAGGGTCTGCTGTCCGGACCTCTGGCAGTCTCTATGGGGGTGCCACAGGGTTCAATTCTTGGACCGACTCTCTTCTCTGTATACATCAATGAGGTCGCTCTTGCTGCTGGTGAGTCTCTGATCCACCTCTACGCAGACGACACCATTCTGTATACTTCCGGCCCTTCTTTGGACACTGTGTTAACAACCCTCCAGGCAAGCTTCAATGCCATACAACTCTCCTTCCGTGGCCTCCAATTGCTCTTAAATACAAGTAAAACTAAATGCATGCTCTTCAACCGATCGCTACCTGCACCTACCCGCCTGTCCAACATCACTACTCTGGACGGCTCTGACTTAGAATACGTGGACAACTACAAATACTTAGGTGTCTGGTTAGACTGTAAACTCTCCTTCCAGACCCATATCAAACATCTCCAATCCAAAGTTAAATCTAGAATTGGCTTCCTATTTCGCAACAAAGCATCCTTCACTCATGCTGCCAAACATACCCTTGTAAAATTGACCATCCTACCAATCCTCGACTTTGGCGATGTCATTTACAAAATAGCCTCCAATACCCTACTCAACAAATTGGATGCAGTCTATCACAGTGCTATCCGTTTTGTCACCAAAGCCCCATATACTACCCACCATTGCGACCTGTACGCTCTCGTTGGCTGGCCCTCGCTTCATACTCGTCGCCAAACCCACTGGCTCCATGTCATCTACAAGACCCTGCTAGGTAAAGTCCCCCTTATCTCAGCTCGCTGGTCACCATAGCATCTCACCTGTAGCACACGCTCCAGCAGGTATATCTCTCTAGTCACCCCCAAAACCAATTCTTTCTTTGGCCGCCTCTCCTTCCAGTTCTCTGCTGCCAATGACTGGAACGAACTACAAAAATCTCTTAAATTGGAAACACTTATCTCCCTCACTAGCTTTAAGCACCAACTGTCAGAGCATCTTACAGATTACTGCACCTGTACATAGCCCACCTATAATTTAGCCCAAACAACTACCTCTTTCCCAACTGTATTTAATTTATTTATTTATTTTGCTCCTTTGCACCCCATTATTTTTATTTCTACTTTGCACATTCTTCCATTGCAATACTACCATTCCAGTGTTTTACTTGCTATATTGTATTTACTTTGCCACCATGGCCTTTTTTGCCTTTACCTCCCTTCTCACCTAATTTGCTCACATTGTATATAGACTTGTTTATACTGTATTATTGACTGTATGTTTGTTTTACTCCATGTGTAACTCTGTGTCGTTGTATGTGTCGAACTGCTTTGCTTTATCTTGGCCAGGTCGCAATTGTAAATGAGAACTTGTTCTCAACTTGCTTACCTGGTTAAATAAAGGTGAAATAAATAAATAAAAAAATAGGACAGTTAGTAACTATGTCATATGGTTTCTATATTGTAATGACCTGACTAGATCATAAATGAACAATTGTCCAGACAGAGGCCTGAGCTTGCGAATTGACGGTTTATTGAACCAACTTTACACAGGCTACTGTTTGGGCCGTAGCACACGCCAAATAGATAACCCACAATCCAACCGTGACCTTCTCTTGTGAAGCCCAGATGTAAGAGAGAGAGAACAAAGGCTGAACCTGGTCTTAACTTCCAATGCCCAACCCCCCCTCCACGCCACTCCGCCAACCACCAGGATGCCCGGCATCAGAACATTCCAGGCATTCCCGTGATTGGCAGATAGCAGGTTGATTGACATGTCGGACCCCGCGAACACCGGGTACTGGTCAGTACAACACAACCACCTCCTAGCCTAGCACATAACACACAGCTGTCTGTGCGGGTCGCTACACAGCCCCCCACCACAAAGTCCCTCGTCCCGAGGGAACAAACAAAGTCTCTGAAGCGACCCGGAGGTCTCCTTTGCCTGCGTGGCCGTGATGGTCGCAGAGTGCCCCTCTGGGAACCAGGGGATGAAGGCAGGGATATGGGGGACAAGGAAGCGGGAACGGGTAATACAGTCCGTGGTTCTGGGGAACCACGCGGTGACACAGGGGGGGAGACAGGGGGAGTGGGCTGTCTGGAGCCTTGTCTGCGGCACCTGAGGGTGGGTGCCTGGAGAATGTCATTGCCAGAGAGGGGAATTGTGGGGGTTCCTGGGGTTTGGGGAGAAGAGGCCCCTCTGTATGGGGCTAACCTGTCCCGGTGCAGTGCCACCTTTCTCCCCCTGGGAGGAAGCTGCACCCGGTACACAACCTCCCCTACCCTCTCCAGGACACTGCAGGGTCCCACCCAGTGACTGTCCAACTTGGGGCATCTGCCTTTTTTTCCTTAGGGGCTGTAGACCCAGACCAGCTCCCCAGCCACAAAGTGCCTTCCCGGGTGTGCACGTCATAGTTCCTTTTCTGCCTCACACCTGCATTCACCAGCTGCTCTCTGGCGAAGGTGTGGGCTGTCTCCAGGCGGTCCTGGAGTCTCCGGGCATACTCCGGCCCCGGAGGAACATGAGGGCTATCTAGGGGCCGACCAAACGCCATCTCCGCAGGGGTGCGGATCTCTCTCCCCAGCATGAGGAGGGCAGGCGTGCAGGAGGTGGAGTCTTGGACAGCGGAGCGGCATGCCATGAGGACCATAGGCAGGTGCTTGTCCCAGTCACGCTGGTGTTTGGAAGAGACGATGGCCAGCTGCTGTCCAAGCGTTTTGTTGAAGCGCTCCACAAGGCCATCACTTTGAGGATGGAGAGGAGTAGTGCGGGTCTTGTGCATACCCAGCCTCTCACACATGGTGGCGAACACACGGGACTCAAAGTTTCTGCCTTGGTCGCTGTGGATGGACTCTGCAGCTCCAAACCTGCTGAACATCCCCGCTGTCAGGGCGTCGACGATGGTCTCTGCCTCCTGGTCAGGCAGAGCATAGGCCTCGGGCCATTTTGTGAAATAGTCCATGGCCGTGAGCACCCAGCGGTTTCCACTGTCTGTGGTGGGGAACGGCCCAACTACATCCACTCCCACCCTCTCCATGGGAGCCCCCACTGGGAACTGTTGGAGCTGAGCATGAGAGCGGCCTGGGGGCCCTTTCTCGCTGTGCAGTTGTCACAGCGGCGACAAAAGTCCTCCACATCCCTCTTGTGCTGCCCCCAGTAGAAGCCCTGACGGAGACGGCGCAGTGTTTTGTGACCCCAAAGTGTCCAGTCCCCACCCCCCATGAGTACTCTGGAGCACAGCCTCCCGCAATGCTTTTGGGACCACCACCTGCCACCTCTCCTCTCCCGTAGCTGACTCCTTCCATGCCCGCTGTAGCACGCCATCAGCCAGCCGCAGTCTCTCAAACTTCGACCACAACCCTTTGGTCGCGAGTGAGAGCGCTGTCACCTCTTCCCATGGTGGCCTCACCTGCGCCTCTACCCACTGTAGCACTGGCTGTAGGTCTGTGTCCCGTCCCTGCTGCTGCCGCCATTCAGCCACGTCGACAGTCTGCAGCTCACAGCAGACAGGCCCGCTCGCCCGACACACTGTGGCACAGACACCCTCCTCTGCCCGCAGCTCTCTCCCGTCCCTCTCTCCGTTCACAGTGGCGGCAGCCGTCTGCAGTACAGGGCCGACGGGACATGGCGTCGGCGTTGGAGTGGCGTGCCCCTGCCCTGTGCACCACCGTGAAGTCATACGGCTGAAGCTCCTCCAACCAGCGTGCCACCTGCCCCTCTGGCTCTCTGAAAGACATGAGCCACTGGAGAGCAGAGTGGTCAGTCCTTACAGTAAAGGGCAGACCACCCAGGTAGTACTTGAAGTGTTTGACGGAAGCCACAACAGCCAAGAGCTCCCGCCGGGTGACACAGTAGCGGCGCTCATGTTTGTCAAATGTTTTGCTGAAGTACGCCACCACTCTCTCCCCCTCTGGCCCCACCTGGGCCAGCACCCCACCCATGCCCACATTGCTCCCGTCTGTGTCCAGGATAAAGGGCAAGGTGAGGTCAGGGGGCAAGCACGGGGGCCTCGATCAGTGCACGTTTGAGGGTGTTGAACGCCTCCTCACACTCCACTGTCCAAGTGAAAGCCTTGTCCTTCGGCAGCAGGCGGTTCAGTGGAGCAGCAATGCTTGAGAAGCCCCGTACAAACCTCCTGTAGTACGAGGCCAGGCCCAGGAAGCTCTTCAGCTGACGCTGGTCGGTGGGGGTGGGCCAGTCTCTGACAGCCCCTACCTTGTCCTCCATGGTGCTGATCCCCTCCTTCCCCACTCGGTGGCCCAAGAAGGACACCTCTCTCCTCATGAAGTGGCACTTCTCGGGGTGGAGCTTCAGACCTGCGGCAGCCACCCTCTCCAGCACACGCCGTAGCGCCCCCAGGGCTGACTGGAAGGAGCTGCCATGGGCCAGGATGTCATCGAGGTATACCAGACACTGCTGTCGGGGGATGCCATCCAGCACCCTGTCCATCAAACGCTCAAAAGTAGCTGGAGCGTTGCACAGGCCAAAGCACAGGACCTTGAACTGCCAGTGTCCTCTGTTAGTGGAGAACGCAGTTTTGGCTCTGGCCTCTGGGGAGAGGGGCACCTGCCAGTAGCCACTGCGGAGGTCTAGTGAGGAGAACCAGGAGGACCCCCTAACCAGGTCCAGCGACTCATCGATACGTGGTATGGGGTATGAGTCCTTCCTGGTTACCTCATTCAGCCGCCTGTAGTCCGCACAGAACCTCAGCTTGCCCCCCTTCTTCGGAACCATGACGACTGGCGCCGCCCAGGGGCTGTCTGAGGGCTCAATGAAGTCTGCCCGCTGCATCTCCAACACAGCTTTGTCTGCCGCCTCCTGGCGTGCCAGCGGGATACGGCGGGGACGCATCTTGATGGGTCGAGCATCACCTGTGTCGATCTCATGCTGCACCAGAAGAGTCTGACCCACCTCTTCCTCACTCAACGCAAAGCTGTCTCTGAATTCAAACAGCAACTGCCACAACCGTTCCTGCTGCTCAGGGTCAAGACCAACACAGTTCCTCCCCCATATCTCCCTCACTGCAGACAGTGTCCTCTCCTCTCCCATCTGGGGTAGCTGGGCTGGGGGGGTGCGGCCCGGGCTCACAGAGGGCTGTGTCATGGAGGTAGCTGGGGGAATGTAACACACCGCCGTAGGTGACAGGGGGACTGGGGAAAAGTCACACACAGCTGTGGGGGAGGGGGCGCAGCCATGAGTCTCTGCTGCTTTAACTGTTGGAGTAAAGGGTTTGTTGGGTTGAGTGAATGTGACATTAGGGGGGGCCATGGTGACTTCCGTCCCTCCCTGGAAGCTCAGTGTGCCCCTATTTAGGTCTAACTGGCAGCCTGTGCTCCTAAGAAAGTCCAACCCCAGGATACAAGGGTCCTGCACAGCCGCCACCCACACAGGATGACGCACAGTCCTGCCCCCTACTGTCAGAGTCATTATTCCCTTCCCTTTCATGGGTGCCAGCTCACCTGTGACTGTGCGGAGCTGCACAGTTGTAGGCTCACACTGAGTCCAACCTGGCACAATATCTGGCTTCACCAGGGTTACTGTGGACCCAGTTTTCCCCAGGGCACCCCCTCCACAGTGACAGGGACATGACAAAAGTCCCCAACACAGGTCCGGCCCACCACAACAACAGGCTCCCTCCGCTTGCCCTCGTCTGCTTCTGGGGGAAGTGGAGCCTTGCTTCCCCGTCTGTGCCGGTGGGCTCCTCCTGAAGATGATGGTGGTTGGGATAGAAAGCCAGGGGTCCGCACTACCCGGTCTATGCGGACCCCGAGCCGTTTCCCTGAGCTCTGGGGGACATGGGGCAATCTCGGCGCAGATGGCCTGGCTGGCCACAACCCCAGCAGACCCTGGGACCAGGGCTTGTGTTTCGTGCCGCCTGTAGCGACACAGCCCGAATGAGTTCTGTCATTTCGGCCACCCAAGCAGGCTTTTCCGGCTCCGGGCTGCTCTGCCCCCAGCTCGCACAGAGGGTGTGTCTCCCTGCACCCCCACCAAAGCCCCAGCTGAAGCCCCAGCCCACACCAGCTCCCTCTCCAAAGCCATCTCCAAGGCTGTCTGCAATGACTCAGGATGAGCCAGCTGGGTCTGTATGCGCAGCTCCGTAGGGGAGAGCGCCTGTATGAACTGGTCCCGTGCTAGCTCGCTCTGCACGGAGGGGGCATGTGAGCATATGCCCGCCGAGAGAGGCTCTCAATGTCATTAGCTAGCACCCGTAGAGGCTCTCCAGGCTGCCTGCGTCTATTCCTCAGTTCGGAGCGCAGTAGCCCGGGCTGTACACACTGTCCATAGCGCCTCCTCAGTGCTCCCACTAGAGCACCATAATCATGCCTGTCCTCGGGGCTAATCAATATCAAACAGGACAGAGCTTCATCCGTGAGGCATAAAGCCAACTGCAGTGCCCTTTCTTCATCCGACCACCCCCTAAAATGAGCTAACAGTTCAAACTGAGCATGAAAAGCTTCCCAATCCGCCTTACCGGAATACTTCGGGGTCTTAACAGATACGGACGCAGCCGGGAACTGGGCGCCGCCATGTTTGTTTACATCCTGAGCCCCAGATTCCTCGTCACGCCGCGTCGATGTCGCCACTTCGGTCCGCCCACCAGAATCCGCGCGAAATACACTCGGCGAAGCACTCATGCCCGCTTCAGCCACCATCACTCTAACGTCCTCCCTCAAGCGGCCTCTGCGCTCCGACGCCCTGGCGATCTCCTCAGACAGAACCCCCGACGTCCATTCACACGCACCTCCTTGGCCATAATCGTCCCCTACCTCCACCTTCACTTTCGGATTCCCTCGAAGCATTTTCAATCCCCGTTCTCACCTACGGTAGCTAGCCACATAAGTCAGCTAGCTAGCTGGCTAACTTGTATCAACGTTTTTACTTCTGACACCAATGTAATGACCTGACTAGATCATAAATGAACAATTGTCCAGACAGAGGCCTGAGCTTGCGAATTGACGGTTTATTGAACCAACTTTACACAGGCTACTGTTTGGGCCGTAGCACACGCCAAATAGATAACCCACAATCCAACCGTGACCTTCTCTTGTGAAGCCCAGATGTAAGAGAGAGAGAACAAAGGCTGAACCTGGTCTGAACTTCCAATGCCCAACCCCCCCTCCACGCCACTCCGCCAACCACCAGGATGCCCGGCATCAGAACATTCCAGGCATTCCCGTGATTGGCAGATAGCAGGTTGATTGACATGTCGGACCCCGCGAACACCGGGTACTGGTCAGTACAACACAACCACCTCCTAGCCTAGCACATAACACACAGCTGTCTGTGCGGGTCGCTACAATATGGTTTCTATAGGACAGTTAGTAACTATGTCATATGGTTTCTATATGGTTTCTTTTGGACAGTTAGTAACTATGTCATATGGTTTATATAGGACAGTTAGTAACTATGTCATATGGTTTCTATTGGACAGTTAGTAACTATGTCATATGGTTTCTTTAGGACAGTTAGTAAGTTTGTCATATGGTTTCTATATGGTTTCTATAGGACAGTTAGTAACTATGTCATATGGTTTCTATAGGACAGTTAGTAACTATGTCATATGGTTTCTATAGGACAGTTAGTAACTATGTCATGTGGTTTCTATAGGACAGTTAGTAACTATGTCATATGGTTTCTATAGGACAGTTAGTAACTATGTCATATGGTTTCTATATGGTTTCTATTGGACAGTTAGTAACTATGTCATATGGTTTCTATATGGTTTCTATAGGACAGTTAGTAACTATGTCATGTGGTTTCTATATGGTTTCTATAGGACAGTTAGTAACTATGTCATATGGTTTCTATATGGTTTCTATTGGACAGTTAGTAACTATGTCATATGGTTTCTATTGGACAGTTAGTAACTATGTCATATGGTTTCTATATGGTTTCTATAGGACAGTTAGTAACTATGTCATATGGTTTCTATAGGACAGTTAGTAACTATGTCATATGGTTTCTATAGGACAGTTAGTAACTATGTCATGTGGTTTCTATAGGACAGTTAGTAACTATGTCATGTGGTTTATATAGGACAGTTAGTAACTATGTCATATGGTTTCTATATGGTTTCTATAGGACAGTTAGTAACTATGTCATGTGGTTTCTATATGGTTTCTATAGGACAGTTAGTAACTATGTCATATGGTTTCTATTGGACAGTTAGTAACTATGTCATATGGTTTCTATAGGACAGTTAGTAACTATGTCATATGGTTTCTATATGGTTTCTATAGGACAGTTAGTAACTATGTCATGTGGTTTCTATATGGTTTCTATAGGACAGTTAGTAACTATGTCATGTTGTTTCTATATGGTTTCTATAGGACAGTTAGTAACTATGTCATATGGTTTCTATAGGACAGTTAGTAACTATGTCATATGGTTTCTATAGGACAGTTAGTAACTATGTCATATGGTTTCTATAGGACAGTTAGTAACTATGTCATATGGTTTCTATAGGACAGTTAGTAACTATGTCATATGGTTTCTATAGGACAGTTAGTAACTATGTCATGTGGTTTCTATAGGACAGTTAGTAACTATGTCATGTGGTTTCTATATGGTTTCTATAGGACAGTTAGTAACTATGTCATGTGGTTTCTATAGGACAGTTAGTAACTATGTCATATGGTTTCTATATGGTTTCTATAGGACAGTTAGTAATATGGTTTATATATGTAACTATGGTTTCTATATGGTTTCTATAGGACAGTTAGTAACTATGTCATATGGTTTCTATAGGACAGTTAGTAACTATGTCATATGGTTTCTATAGGACAGTTAGTAACTATGTCATATGGTTTCTAGTTGTCTATGTCATATGGTTTCTATTGGACAGTTAGTAACTATGTCATATGGTTTCTATATGGTTTCTATAGGACAGTTAGTGACTATGTCATGTGGTTTCTATAGGACAGTTAGTAACTATGTCATGTGGTTTCTATATGGTTTCTATAGGACAGTTAGTAACTATGTCATATGGTTTCTATAGGACAGTTAGTAACTATGTCATGTGGTTTCTATATGGTTTCTATTGGACAGTTAGTAACTATGTCATATGGTTTCTATAGGACAGTTAGTAACTATGTCATATGGTTTCTATTGGACAGTTAGTAACTATGTCATATGGTTTCTATAGGACAGTTAGTAACTATGTCATATGGTTTCTATAGGACAGTTAGTAACTATGTCATATGGTTTCTATATGGTTTCTATAGGACAGTTAGTAACTATGTCATATTGTTTCTATATGGTTTCTATGGGACAGTTAATAACTATGTCATGTGGTTTCTATAGGACAGTTAGTAACTATGTCATATGGTTTCTATAGGACAGTTAGTAACTATGTCATATGGTTTCTATATGGTTTCTATTGGACAGTTAGTAACTATGTCATATGTTTCTATATGACAGTTAGTAACTATGTCATATGTTTCTATTGGACAGTTTCTATAGGTTTCTATGGAAGTTAGTAACTATGTCATATGGTTTCTATTGGACAGTTAGTAACTATGTCATATGGTTTCTATATGACAGTTAGTAACTATGTCATGTGTTTTCTATAGGAAAGTTAGTAACTATGTCATATGGTTTCTATATGGTTTCTATAGGACAGTTAGTAACTATGTCATGTGGTTTCTATAGGACAGTTAGTAACTATGTTAGTCTATATGGTTTCTATAGGACAGTTAGTAACTATGTCATATGGTTTCTATAGGACAGTTAGTAACTATGTCATATGGTTTCTATAGGACAGTTAGTATGTCATATGGTTTCATATGGTTTCTATAGGACAGTTAGTAACTATGTCATATGGTTTCTATTGGACAGTTAGTAACTATGTCATATGGTTTCTATAGGACAGTTAGTAACTATGTCATATGGTTTCTATATGGTTTCTATAGGACAGTTAGTAACTATGTCATATGGTTTCTATATGGTTTCTATAGGACAGTTAGTAACTATGTTTCATATGGTTTCTATAGGACAGTTAGTAACTATGTCATATGGTTTCTATATGGTTTCTATTGGACAGTTAGTAACTATGTCATATGGTTTCTATTGGACAGTTAGTAACTATGTTATGGTTTAACGGTTAGTCTATGTCATATGGTTTCTATTGGACAGTTAGTAACTATGTCATATGGTTTCTATTGGACAGTTAGTAACTATGTCATGTGGTTTCATAGTTAGTTTCATATATAGGACAGTTAGTAACTATGTCATATGGTTTCTATATGGTTTCTATTGCAGTTAGTAACTATGTCATATGGTTTCTATGTCATGGTTTCTATAGGACAGTTAGTAACTATGTCATGTGGTTTCTATAGGACAGTTAGTCTATGTCATATGGTTTCTATAGGACAGTTAGTAACTATGTCATGTGGTTTCTATGGTTTCTATAGGACAGTTAGTAATATGTTTCTATGGTTTATATAGGACCGTTAGTAACTATGTCATATGGTTTCTATAGGACAGTTTAACTATGTCATGTGGTTTCTATAGGACAGTTAGTAACTATGTCATATGGTTTCTATTGGACAGTTAGTAACTATGTCATATGGTTTCTATTGGACAGTTAGTAACTGTCATATGGTTTCTATTGGACAGTTAGTAACTATTGGTTTCTATAGGACAGTTAGTAACTATGTCATATATGGTTTCTATAGGACAGTTAGTAACTATGTCATGGTTTCTATTGGTTTCTATAGGACAGTTAGTAACTATGTCATATGGTTTCTATAGGACAGTTAGTAACTATGTCATATGGTTTCTATATGGTTTCTATAGGACAGTTAGTAACTATGTCAATGGTTTCTATTGGACAGTTAGTAACTATGTCATGTGGTTTATATAGGACAGTTAGTTATGTCATATGGTTTCTATTGGACAGTTAGTAACTATGTCATATGGTTTCTATATGGTTTCTTAGACAGTTAGTAACTATGTCATATGGTTTCTATAGGACAGTTAGTAACTATGTCATATGGTTTCTATAGGACAGTTGGTTTCTATAGGACAGTTAGTAACTATGTCATATGGTTTCTATATGGTTTCTATAGGACAGTTAGTAACTATGTCATATGGTTTCTATTGTTTCTTTATGGTTTCTATAGGACAGTTAGTAAACTATGTTTCATGGTTTCTATGGTTTCTATATGGTTTCTATTGGACAGTTAGTAACTATGTATAGGACAGTTAGTAATGTCATATGGTTTCTATTGGACAGTTAGTAACTATGTCATATGGTTTCTATTGGACGGTTAGTAACTATGTCATATGGTTTCTATTGGACGGTTAGTAACTATGTCATGTGGTTTCTATATGGTTTCTATAGGACAGTTAGTAACTATGTCATGTGGTTTCTATAGGACAGTTAGTAACTATGTCATATGATTTCTATAGGACAGTTAGTAACTATGTCATGTGGTTTCTATATGGTTTCTATTGCACGGTTAGTAACTATGTCATATGGTTTCTATTGGACAGTTAGTAACTATGTCATGTGGTTTCTATAGGACAGTTAGTAACTATGTCATGTGGTTTCTATAGGACAGTTAGTAACTATGTCATATGGTTTCTATAGGACAGTTAGTAACTATGTCATGGTTTCTATTGGACAGTTAGTAACTATGTCATATGGTTTCATATGGTTTCTATAGGACAGTTAGTAACTATGTCATGTGGTTTATATAGGACAGTTAGTAACTATGTCATATGGTATATGGTTTCTATAGGACAGTTAGTAACTATGTCATATGGTTTCTATTGGACAGTTAGTAACTATGTCAGTTAGTAACTATGTCATATAGTTATGGTTTCTATGTTTCTTAGGACAGTTAGTAACTATGTCATATGGTTTCTATAGGACAGTTAGTAACTATGTCATGGTTTCTATTGGACAGTTAGTAACTATGTCATGTGGTTTATATAGGACAGTTGTCATATGGTTTCTATAGGACAGTTAGTAACTATGTCATATGGTTTCTATAGGACAGTTAGTAACTATGTCATGGTTTCTATTGGATGGTTTCTATTGGACAGTTAGTAACTATGTCATATGGTTTCTATTGGACAGTTAGTAACTATGTCATATGGTTTCATATGGTTTCTATAGGACAGTTAGTAACTATGTCATGGTTTCTATTGGTTTCTATATGGTTTCTATAGGACAGTTAGTAACTATGTCATATGGTTTCTATAGGACAGTTAGTAACTATGTCATATGGTTTCTATGGTTTCTAACTATGTCATATGGTTTCTATATGGAGGACAGTTAGTAACTATGTCATATGGTTTCTATTGGACAGTTAGTAACTATGTCATGTTTCTATTGGTTTATATTGGACAGTTAGTAACTATGTCATATGGTTTCTATTGGACAGTTAGTAACTATGTCATATGGTTTCTATATGGACAGTTAGTAACTATGTCATATGGTTTCTATTAGGACAGTTAGTAACTATGTCATGTGGTTTCTATTGGGACAGTTAGTTATGTCATATGGTAACTATGTCATATGGTTTCTATTGGACAGTTAGTAACTATGTCATATGGTTTCTATGGTTTCTATAGGACAGTTAGTAACTATGTCATATGTTAGTAACTATTCATATGGTTTCTATAGGACAGTTAATAACTATGTCATGAGGACAGTTAGTAACTATGTCATGTGGTTTCTATAGGACAGTTAGTAACTATGTCATGTGGTTTCTATAGGACAGTTAATAACTATGTCATGTTGTTTCTATAGGACAGTTAGTAACTATGTCATATGGTTTCCAAATGGTTTCTATAGGACAGTTAGTAACTATGTCATATGGTTTCTATTGGACAGTTAGTAACTCTGTCATGTGGTTTCTATAGGACAGTTAGTAACTATGTCATATGGTTTCTATAGGACAGTTAGTAACTATGTCATATGGTTTCCAAATGGTTTCTATAGGACAGTTAGTAACTATGTCATATGGTTTCTATTGGACAGTTAGTAACTATGTCATGTGGTTTATATGTTAGTAACTATGTCATATGGTTTCTATAGGACAGTTAGTAACTATGTCATATGGTTTCCAAATGGTTTCTATAGGACAGTTAGTAACTATGTCATATGGTTTCTATTGGACAGTTAGTAACTATGTCATGTGGTTTATATAGGACAGTTAGTAACTATGTCATATGGTTTCTATTGGACAGTTAGTAACTATGTCATATGGTTTCTATATGGTTTCTATAGTACAGTTAATAACTATGTCATGTGGTTTCTATAGGACAGTTTAACTATGTCATATGGTTTCTATAGGACAGTTAGTAACTATGTCATGTGGTTTCTATAGGACAGTTAGTAACTATGTCATATGGTTTCTATATGGTTTCTATAGGACAGTTAGTAACTATGTTATGGTTTCTAACAGTTAGTAATGTCATGTGGTTTCTATTGGACAGTTAGTAACTGTGTCATATTGTTTCTTTATGGTTTCTATAGGACAGTTAGTAACTACATATGGTTTCTATTGGACAGTTAGTAACTATGTCATATGGTTTCTATGGTTTCTATGGACAGTTAGTAACTATGTCATATGGTTTCTATAGGACAGTTAGTAATGACAGTTAGTAACTATGTCATATGGTTTCTATAGGACAGTTAGTAACTATGTCATATGGTTTCTATTAGGACAGTTAGTAACTATGTCATATGGTTTCTATTGGACAGTTAGTAACTATGTCATATGGTTTCTGGTTTCTATTGGACAGTTAGTAACTATGTTGTGGTATAGGACAGTTAGTAACTATGTCATATGGTTTCTATGTATGGTTTCTATAGGACAGTTAGTAACTATGTCATGTGGTTTCTATAGGACAGTTAGTAACTATGTCATATGGTTTCTATATAGGACAGTTAGTAACTATGTCATAGGGTTTCTATAGGACAGTTATGTCATGTGGTTTCTATAGGACAGTTAGTAACTATGTCATATAGGACAGTTAGTAACTATGTCATATGGTTTCTATAGGACAGTTAGTAACTATGTCATATGGTTTCTATTGGACAGTTAGTAACTATGTCATGTGGTTTCTATAGGACAGTTAGTAACTATGTCATATGGTTTCTATAGGACAGTTAGTAACTATGTCATATGGTTTCCAAATGGTTTCTATAGGACAGTTAGTAACTATGTCATATGGTTTCTATTGGTTTCTATAGGACAGTTAGTAACTATGTCATGTGGTTTCTATAGGACAGTTAGTAACTATGTCATATGGTTTCCAAATGGTTTCTATAGGACAGTTAGGTTTCTATAGGACAGTTAGTAACTATGTCATATGGTTTCTATTGGACAGTTAGTAACTATGTCATGTTTCTATGGTTTCTATATAGGACAGTTAGTAACTATGTCATATGGTGGTTTCTATTGGACAGTTAGTAACTATGTCATATGGTTTCTATAGGACAGTTAGTAACTATGTCATATGGTTTCTATTGGACAGTTAGGACAGTTAGTAACTGTGTTATGGTAACTATGTCATATGGTTTCTATTGGACAGTTAGTAACTATGTCATATGGTTTCTATGGACAGTTAGTAACTATGTCATATGGTTTCTATAGGACAGTTAGTAACTATGTCATAGGTTTCTATATGGTTTATATTGGACAGTTAGTAACTATGTCATATGGTTTCTATTGGACAGTTAGTAACTATGTCATATGGTTTCTATTGGACAGTTAGTAACTATGTCATATGGTTTCTATTGGACAGTTAGTAACTATGTCATATGGTTTCTATTGGACAGTTAGTAACTATGTCATATGGTTTCTATATGGTTTCTATAGGACAGTTAGTAACTATGTCATATGGTTTCTATAGGACAGTTAGTAACTATGTCATATGGTTTCTATATGGTTTATATTGGACAGTTAGTAACTATGTCATATGGTTTCTATTGGACAGTTAGTAACTATGTCATATGGTTTCTATTGGTTAGTAACTATGTCATATGGTTTCTATTGGAGTTAGTAACTATGTCATGTGGTTTCTATATGGTTTCTATAGGACAGTTAGTAACTATGTCATGTGGTTTCTATAGGACAGTTAGTAACTATGTCATATGGTTTCTATAGGACAGTTAGTAACTATGTCATATGGTTTCTATATGGTTTCTATAGGACAGTTAGTAACTATGTCATATGGTTTCTATTGGACAGTTAGTAACTATGTCATATGTTTTCTATATGGTTTCTATAGGACAGTTAGTAACTATGTCATGTGGTTTCTATATGGTTTCTATTGGACAGTTAGTAACTATGTCATATGGTTTCTATAGGACAGTTAGTAACTATGTCATATGGTTTCTATATGGTTTCTATAGGACAGTTAGTAACTATGTCATATGGTTTCTATTGGACAGTTAGTAACTATGTCATATTGTTTCTTTATGGTTTCTATAGGACAGTTAGTAACTATGTCATGTGGTTTCTATATGGTTTCTATTGGACAGTTAGTAACTATGTCATATGGTTTCTATTGGACAGTTAGTAACTATGTCATATGGTTTCTATTGGACGGTTAGTAACTATGTCATATGGTTTCTATTGGACGGTTAGTAACTATGTCATGTGGTTTCTATATGGTTTCTATAGGACAGTTAGTAACTATGTCATGTGGTTTCTATAGGACAGTTAGTAACTATGTCATATGGTTTCTATAGGACAGTTAGTAACTATGTCATGTGGTTTCTATATGGACAGTTAGTAACTATGTCATATGGTTTCTATTGGACAGTTAGTAACTATGTCATGTGGTTTCTATAGGACAGTTAGTAACTATGTCATGTGGTTTCTATAGGACAGTTAGTAACTATGTCATATGGTTTCTATAGGACAGTTAGTAACTATGTCATGTGGTTTCTATTGGACAGTTAGTAACTATGTCATATGGTTTCTATATGGTTTCTATAGGACAGTTAGTAACTATGTCATGTGGTTTATATAGGACCGTTAGTAACTATGTCATATGGTTTCTATAGGACAGTTAATAACTATGTCATGTGGTTTCTATAGGACAGTTAGTAACTATGTCATGTGGTTTCTATAGGACAGTTAATAACTATGTCATGTTGTTTCTATAGGACAGTTAGTAACTATGTCATATGGTTTCCAAATGGTTTCTATAGGACAGTTAGTAACTATGTCATATGGTTTCTATTGGACAGTTAGTAACTCTGTCATGTGGTTTCTATAGGACAGTTAGTAACTATGTCATATGGTTTCTATAGGACAGTTAGTAACTATGTCATATGGTTTCCAAATGGTTTCTATAGGACAGTTAGTAACTATGTCATATGGTTTCTATTGGACAGTTAGTAACTATGTCATGTGGTTTATATAGGACAGTTAGTAACTATGTCATATGGTTTCTATAGGACAGTTAGTAACTATGTCATATGGTTTCCAAATGGTTTCTATAGGACAGTTAGTAACTATGTCATATGGTTTCTATTGGACAGTTAGTAACTATGTCATGTGGTTTATATAGGACAGTTAGTAACTATGTCATATGGTTTCTATTGGACAGTTAGTAACTATGTCATATGGTTTCTATATGGTTTCTATAGTACAGTTAATAACTATGTCATGTGGTTTCTATAGGACAGTTAGTAACTATGTCATATGGTTTCTATAGGACAGTTAGTAACTATGTAATGTGGTTTCTATAGGACAGTTAGTAACTATGTCATATGGTTTCTATATGGTTTCTATAGGACAGTTAGTAACTATGTCATATGGTTTCTATTGGACAGTTAGTAACTATGTCATGTGGTTTCTATTGGACAGTTAGTAACTTTGTCATATTGTTTCTTTATGGTTTCTATAGGACAGTTAGTAACTATGTCATATGGTTTCTATATGGTTTCTATTGGACAGTTAGTAACTATGTCATATGGTTTCTATTGGACAGTTAGTAACTATGTCATATGGTTTCTATATGGTTTCTATAGGACAGTTAGTAACTATGTCATATTGTTTCTTTATGGTTTCTATAGGACAGTTAGTAACTATGTCAAATGGTTTCTATTGGACAGTTAGTACCTATGTCATATGGTTTCTATATGGTTTCTATAGGACAGTTAGTAACTATGTCATGTGGTTTCTATATGGTTTCTATTGGACGGTTAGTAACTATGTCATGTGGTTTCTATTGGACGGTTAACTATGTCATGTGGTTTCTATTGGACAGTTAGTAACTATGTCATATGGTTTCTATTGGACAGTTAGTAACTATGTCATGGTTTCTATAGGACAGTTAGTAACTATGTCATATGGTTTCTATATGGTTTCTATAGGACAGTTAGTAACTATGTCATGTGGTTTCTATAGGACAGTTAGTAACTATGTCATGTGGTTTCTATATGGTTTCTATTGGACAGTTAGTAACTATGTCATATGGTTTCTATAGGACAGTTAGTAACTATGTCATGTGGTTTCTATTGGATGGTTAGTAACTATGTCATATGGTTTCTATAGGACAGTTAGTAACTATGTCATGTGGTTTCTATAGGACAGTTAGTAACTATGTCATATGGTTTCTATATGGTTTCTATAGGACAGTTAGTAACTATGTCATATTGTTTCTTTATGGTTTCTATAGGACAGTTAGTAACTATGTCATATGGTTTATATTGGACAGTTAGTAACTATGTCATATGGTTTCTATAGGACAGTTAGTAACTATGTCATATGGTTTCTATTGGACAGTTAGTAACTATGTCATATGGTTTCTATAGGACAGTTAGTAACTATGTCATATGGTTTCTATTGGACAGTTAGTAACTATGTCATATGGTTTCTATTGGACAGTTAGTAACTATGTCATATGGTTTCTATATGGTTTCTATAGGACAGTTAGTAACTATGTCATGTGGTTTCTATATGGTTTCTATTGGACAGTTAGTAACTATGTCATGTGGTTTCTATTGTTAGTTTCTATATGGTTTCTATAGGACAGTTAGTAACTATGTCATGTGGTTTCTATAGGACAGTTAGTAACTATGTCATATGGTTTCTATATGGTTTCTATAGGACAGTTAGTAACTATGTCATATGGTTTCTATATGGTTTCTATAGGACAGTTAGCAACTATGTCATATGGTTTCTATATGGTTTCTATAGGACAGTTAGTAACTATGTCATGTGGTTTCTATTGGACGGTTAGTAACTATGTCATGTGGTTTCTATTGGACGGTTAGTAACTATGTCATGTGGTTTCTATTGGACGGTTAGTAACTATGTCATATGGTTTCTATATGGTTTCTATAGGACAGTTAGTAACTATGTCATGTGGTTTCTATATGGTTTCTATTGACGGTTAGTAACTATGTCATGTGGTTTCTATAGGACAGTTAGTAACTATGTCATGTGGTTTCTATTAGATGGTTAGTAACTATGTCATATGGTTTCTATAGGACAGTTAGTAACTATGTCATGTGGTTTCTATAGGACAGTTAGTAACTATGTCATATGGTTTCTATATGGTTTCTATAGGACAGTTAGTAACTATGTCATATGGTTTCTATATGGTTTCTATAGGACAGTTAGTAACTATGTCATGTGGTTTCTATTGGACGGTTAGTAACTATGTCATGTGGTTTCTATTGGACGGTTAGTAACTATGTCATGTGGTTTCTATTGGACGGTTAGTAACTATGTCATGTGGTTTCTATTGGACGGTTAGTAACTATGTCATGTGGTTTCTATTGGACAGTTAGTAACTATGTCATATGGTTTCTATATGGTTTCTATAGGACAGTTAGTAACTATGTCATGTGGTTTCTATATGGTTTCTATTGGACGGTTAGTAACTATGTCATGTGGTTTCTATAGGACAGTTAGTAACTATGTCATGTGGTTTCTATATGGTTTCTATTGGACGGTTAGTAACTATGTCATGTGGTTTCTATTGGACGGTTAGTAACTATGTCATATGGTTTCTATTGGACAGTTAGTAACTATGTCATATGGTTTCTATTGGACGGTTAGTAACTATGTCATATGGTTTCTATATGGTTTCTATAGGACAGTTAGTAACTATGTCATATTGTTTCTTTATGGTTTCTATAGGACAGTTAGTAACTATGTCATGTGGTTTCTATATGGTTTCTATTGGACAGTTAGTAACTATGTCATATGGTTTCTATTGGACAGTTAGTAACTATGTCATATGGTTTCTATTGGACGGTTAGTAACTATGTCATATGGTTTCTATTGGACGGTTAGTAACTATGTCATGTGGTTTCTATATGGTTTCTATAGGACAGTTAGTAACTATGTCATGTGGTTTCTATAGGACAGTTAGTAACTATGTCATATGGTTTCTATAGGACAGTTAGTAACTATGTCATATGGTTTCTATATGGTTTCTATAGGACAGTTAGTAACTATGTCATATGGTTTCTATTGGACAGTTAGTAACTATGTCATATGTTTTCTATATGGTTTCTATAGGACAGTTAGTAACTATGTCATGTGGTTTCTATATGGTTTCTATTGGACAGTTAGTAACTATGTCATATGGTTTCTATAGGACAGTTAGTAACTATGTCATATGGTTTCTATATGGTTTCTATAGGACAGTTAGTAACTATGTCATATGGTTTCTATTGGACAGTTAGTAACTATGTCATATGGTTTCTATTGGACGGTTAGTAACTATGTCATATGGTTTCTATTGGACGGTTAGTAACTATGTCATGTGGTTTCTATATGGTTTCTATAGGACAGTTAGTAACTATGTCATGTGGTTTCTATAGGACAGTTAGTAACTATGTCATATGGTTTCTATAGGACAGTTAGTAACTATGTCATGTGGTTTCTATATGGTTTCTATTGCACGGTTAGTAACTATGTCATATGGTTTCTATTGGACAGTTAGTAACTATGTCATGTGGTTTCTATAGGACAGTTAGTAACTATGTCATGTGGTTTCTATAGGACAGTTAGTAACTATGTCATATGGTTTCTATAGGACAGTTAGTAACTATGTCATGTGGTTTCTATTGGACAGTTAGTAACTATGTCATATGGTTTCTATATGGTTTCTATAGGACAGTTAGTAACTATGTCATGTGGTTTATATAGGACCGTTAGTAACTATGTCATATGGTTTCTATAGGACAGTTAATAACTATGTCATGTGGTTTCTATAGGACAGTTAGTAACTATGTCATGTGGTTTCTATAGGACAGTTAATAACTATGTCATGTTGTTTCTATAGGACAGTTAGTAACTATGTCATATGGTTTCCAAATGGTTTCTATAGGACAGTTAGTAACTATGTCATATGGTTTCTATTGGACAGTTAGTAACTCTGTCATGTGGTTTCTATAGGACAGTTAGTAACTATGTCATATGGTTTCTATAGGACAGTTAGTAACTATGTCATATGGTTTCCAAATGGTTTCTATAGGACAGTTAGTAACTATGTCATATGGTTTCTATTGGACAGTTAGTAACTATGTCATGTGGTTTATATAGGACAGTTAGTAACTATGTCATATGGTTTCTATAGGACAGTTAGTAACTATGTCATATGGTTTCCAAATGGTTTCTATAGGACAGTTAGTAACTATGTCATATGGTTTCTATTGGACAGTTAGTAACTATGTCATGTGGTTTATATAGGACAGTTAGTAACTATGTCATATGGTTTCTATTGGACAGTTAGTAACTATGTCATATGGTTTCTATATGGTTTCTATAGTACAGTTAATAACTATGTCATGTGGTTTCTATAGGACAGTTAGTAACTATGTCATATGGTTTCTATAGGACAGTTAGTAACTATGTCATGTGGTTTCTATAGGACAGTTAGTAACTATGTCATATGGTTTCTATATGGTTTCTATAGGACAGTTAGTAACTATGTCATATGGTTTCTATTGGACAGTTAGTAACTATGTCATGTGGTTTCTATTGGACAGTTAGTAACTTTGTCATATTGTTTCTTTATGGTTTCTATAGGACAGTTAGTAACTATGTCATATGGTTTCTATATGGTTTCTATTGGACAGTTAGTAACTATGTCATATGGTTTCTATTGGACAGTTAGTAACTATGTCATATGGTTTCTATTGGACAGTTAGTAACTCTGTCATGTGGTTTCTATAGGACAGTTAGTAACTATGTCATATGGTTTCTATAGGACAGTTAGTAACTATGTCATATGGTTTCCAAATGGTTTCTATAGGACAGTTAGTAACTATGTCATATGGTTTCTATTGGACAGTTAGTAACTATGTCATGTGGTTTATATAGGACAGTTAGTAACTATGTCATATGGTTTCTATAGGACAGTTAGTAACTATGTCATATGGTTTCAAATGGTTTCTATAGGACAGTTAGTAACTATGTCATATGGTTTCTATTGGACAGTTAGTAACTATGTCATGTGGTTTATATAGGACAGTTAGTAACTATGTCATATGGTTTCTATTGGACAGTTAGTAACTATGTCATATGGTTTCTATATGGTTTCTATAGTACAGTTAATAACTATGTCATGTGGTTTCTATAGGACAGTTAGTAACTATGTCATATGGTTTCTATAGGACAGTTAGTAACTATGTCATGTGGTTTCTATAGGACAGTTAGTAACTATGTCATATGGTTTCTATATGGTTTCTATAGGACAGTTAGTAACTATGTCATATGGTTTCTATTGGACAGTTAGTAACTATGTCATGTGGTTTCTATTGGACAGTTAGTAACTTTGTCATATTGTTTCTTTATGGTTTCTATAGGACAGTTAGTAACTATGTCATATGGTTTCTATATGGTTTCTATTGGACAGTTAGTAACTATGTCATATGGTTTCTATTGGACAGTTAGTAACTATGTCATATGGTTTCTATATGGTTTCTATAGGACAGTTAGTAACTATGTCATATTGTTTCTTTATGGTTTCTATAGGACAGTTAGTAACTATGTCAAATGGTTTCTATTGGACAGTTAGTACCTATGTCATATGGTTTCTATATGGTTTCTATAGGACAGTTAGTAACTATGTCATGTGGTTTCTATATGGTTTCTATTGGACGGTTAGTAACTATGTCATGTGGTTTCTATTGGACGGTTAGTAACTATGTCATGTGGTTTCTATTGGACAGTTAGTAACTATGTCATATGGTTTCTATTGGACAGTTAGTAACTATGTCATGGTTTCTATAGGACAGTTAGTAACTATGTCATATGGTTTCTATATGGTTTCTATAGGACAGTTAGTAACTATGTCATGTGGTTTCTATAGGACAGTTAGTAACTATGTCATGTGGTTTCTATATGGTTTCTATTGGACAGTTAGTAACTATGTCATATGGTTTCTATAGGACAGTTAGTAACTATGTCATGTGGTTTCTATTGGATGGTTAGTAACTATGTCATATGGTTTCTATAGGACAGTTAGTAACTATGTCATGTGGTTTCTATAGGACAGTTAGTAACTATGTCATATGGTTTCTATATGGTTTCTATAGGACAGTTAGTAACTATGTCATATTGTTTCTTTATGGTTTCTATAGGACAGTTAGTAACTATGTCATATGGTTTATATTGGACAGTTAGTAACTATGTCATATGGTTTCTATAGGACAGTTAGTAACTATGTCATATGGTTTCTATTGGACAGTTAGTAACTATGTCATATGGTTTCTATAGGACAGTTAGTAACTATGTCATATGGTTTCTATTGGACAGTTAGTAACTATGTCATATGGTTTCTATTGGACAGTTAGTAACTATGTCATATGGTTTCTATATGGTTTCTATAGGACAGTTAGTAACTATGTCATGTGGTTTCTATATGGTTTCTATTGGACGGTTAGTAACTATGTCATGTGGTTTCTATTGGACGGTTAGTAACTATGTCATATGGTTTCTATAGGACAGTTAGTAACTATGTCATGTGGTTTCTATAGGACAGTTAGTAACTATGTCATATGGTTTCTATATGGTTTCTATAGGACAGTTAGTAACTATGTCATATGGTTTCTATATGGTTTCTATAGGACAGTTAGCAACTATGTCATATGGTTTCTATATGGTTTCTATAGGACAGTTAGTAACTATGTCATGTGGTTTCTATTGGACGGTTAGTAACTATGTCATGTGGTTTCTATTGGACGGTTAGTAACTATGTCATGTGGTTTCTATTGGACGGTTAGTAACTATGTCATGTGGTTTCTATTGGACGGTTAGTAACTATGTCATATGGTTTCTATATGGTTTCTATAGGACAGTTAGTAACTATGTCATGTGGTTTCTATATGGTTTCTATTGGACGGTTAGTAACTATGTCATGTGGTTTCTATAGGACAGTTAGTAACTATGTCATGTGGTTTCTATTAGATGGTTAGTAACTATGTCATATGGTTTCTATAGGACAGTTAGTAACTATGTCATGTGGTTTCTATAGGACAGTTAGTAACTATGTCATATGGTTTCTATATGGTTTCTATAGGACAGTTAGTAACTATGTCATATGGTTTCTATATGGTTTCTATAGGACAGTTAGTAACTATGTCATGTGGTTTCTATTGACGGTTAGTAACTATGTCATGTGGTTTCTATTGACGGTTAGTAACTATGTCATGTGGTTTCTATTGGACGGTTAGTAACTATGTCATGTGGTTTCTATTGGACGGTTAGTAACTATGTCATGTGGTTTCTATTGGACAGTTAGTAACTATGTCATATGGTTTCTATATGGTTTCTATAGGACAGTTAGTAACTATGTCATGTGGTTTCTATATGGTTTCTATTGGACGGTTAGTAACTATGTCATGTGGTTTCTATAGGACAGTTAGTAACTATGTCATGTGGTTTCTATTAGATGGTTAGTAACTATGTCATATGGTTTCTATAGGACAGTTAGTAACTATGTCATATGGTTTCTATAGGACAGTTAGTAACTATGTCATATGGTTTCTATATGGTTTCTATAGGACAGTTAGTAACTATGTCATATTGTTTCTTTATGGTTTCTATAGGACAGTTAGTAACTATGTCATATGGTTTCTATTGGACAGTTAGTAACTATGTCATATGGTTTCTATAGGACAGTTAGTAACTATGTCATATGGTTTCTATTGGACAGTTAGTAACTATGTCATATGGTTTCTATATGGTTTCTATAGGACAGTTAGTAACTATGTCATATGGTTTCTATAGGACAGTTAGTAACTATGTCATATGGTTTCTATTGGACAGTTAGTAACTATGTCATATGGTTTCTATATGGTTTCTATAGGACAGTTAGTAACTATGTCATGTGGTTTCTATATGGTTTCTATTGGACGGTTAGTAACTATGTCATGTGGTTTCTATTGGACGGTTAGTAACTATGTCATATGGTTTCTATAGGACAGTTAGTAACTATGTCATATGGTTTCTATAGGACAGTTAGTAACTATGTCATGTGGTTTCTATATGGTTTCTATAGGACAGTTAGTAACTATGTCATATGGTTTCTATATGACAGTTAGTAACTATGTCATGTGGTTTCTATAGGACAGTTAGTAACTATGTCATATGGTTTCTATATGACAGTTAGTAACTATGTCATATGGTTTCTATATGGTTTCTATAGGACAGTTAGTAACTATGTCATATGGTTTCTATATGGTTTCTATAGGACAGTTAGCAACTATGTCATATGGTTTCTATATGGTTTCTATAGGACAGTTAGTAACTATGTCATGTGGTTTCTATTGGACGGTTAGTAACTATGTCATATGGTTTCTTTATGGTTTCTATAGGACAGTTAGTAACTATGTCATGTGGTTTCTTTGTGGTTTCTTTCGGACAGTTAGTAACTATGTCATATGGTTTCTATAGGACAGTTAGTAACTATGTCATATGGTTTCTATATGGTTTCTATTGGACAGTTAGTAACTATGTCATATGGTTTCTATATGGTTTCTATAGGACAGTTAGTAACTATGTCATGTGGTTTCTTTGTGGTTTCTTTAGGACAGTTAGTAACTATGTCATGTGGTTTCTATTGGACGGTTAGTAACTATGTCATATGGTTTCTTTATGGTTTCTATAGGACAGTTAGTAACTATGTCATGTGGTTTCTTTGTGGTTTCTTTAGGACAGTTAGTAACTATGTCATATGGTTTCTATAGGACAGTTAGTAACTATGTCATGTGGTTTCTATAGGACAGTTAGTAACTATGTCATATGGTTTCTATATGGTTTCTATAGGACAGTTAGTAACTATGTCATGTGGTTTCTATATGGTTTCTATTGGACGGTTAGTAACTATGTCATGTGGTTTCTATTGGACGGTTAGTAACTATGTCATGTGGTTTCTATTGGACAGTTAGTAACTATGTCATATGGTTTCTATTGGACAGTTAGTAACTATGTCATGGTTTCTATAGGACAGTTAGTAACTATGTCATATGGTTTCTATATGGTTTCTATAGGACAGTTAGTAACTATGTCATGTGGTTTCTATAGGACAGTTAGTAACTATGTCATGTGGTTTCTATATGGTTTCTATTGGACAGTTAGTAACTATGTCATATGGTTTCTATAGGACAGTTAGTAACTATGTCATGTGGTTTCTATTGGATGGTTAGTAACTATGTCATATGGTTTCTATAGGACAGTTAGTAACTATGTCATGTGGTTTCTATAGGACAGTTAGTAACTATGTCATATGGTTTCTATATGGTTTCTATAGGACAGTTAGTAACTATGTCATATTGTTTCTTTATGGTTTCTATAGGACAGTTAGTAACTATGTCATATGGTTTATATTGGACAGTTAGTAACTATGTCATATGGTTTCTATAGGACAGTTAGTAACTATGTCATATGGTTTCTATTGGACAGTTAGTAACTATGTCATATGGTTTCTATAGGACAGTTAGTAACTATGTCATATGGTTTCTATTGGACAGTTAGTAACTATGTCATATGGTTTCTATTGGACAGTTAGTAACTATGTCATATGGTTTCTATATGGTTTCTATAGGACAGTTAGTAACTATGTCATGTGGTTTCTATATGGTTTCTATTGGACGGTTAGTAACTATGTCATGTGGTTTCTATAGGACAGTTAGTAACTATGTCATATGGTTTCTATAGGACAGTTAGTAACTATGTCATGTGGTTTCTATAGGACAGTTAGTAACTATGTCATATGGTTTCTATATGGTTTCTATAGGACAGTTAGTAACTATGTCATATGGTTTCTATGGTTTCTATAGGACAGTTAGCAACTATGTCATATGGTTTCTATATGGTTTCTATAGGACAGTTAGTAACTATGTCATGTGGTTTCTATTGACGGTTAGTAACTATGTCATGTGGTTTCTATTGGACGGTTAGTAACTATGTCATGTGGTTTCTATTGGACGGTTAGTAACTATGTCATGTGGTTTCTATTGGACGGTTAGTAACTATGTCATATGGTTTCTATATGGTTTCTATAGGACAGTTAGTAACTATGTCATGTGGTTTCTATATGGTTTCTATTGGACGGTTAGTAACTATGTCATGTGGTTTCTATAGGACAGTTAGTAACTATGTCATGTGGTTTCTATTAGATGGTTAGTAACTATGTCATATGGTTTCTATAGGACAGTTAGTAACTATGTCATGTGGTTTCTATAGGACAGTTAGTAACTATGTCATATGGTTTCTATATGGTTTCTATAGGACAGTTAGTAACTATGTCATATGGTTTCTATATGGTTTCTATAGGACAGTTAGTAACTATGTCATGTGGTTTCTATTGGACGGTTAGTAACTATGTCATGTGGTTTCTATTGGACGGTTAGTAACTATGTCATGTGGTTTCTATTGGACGGTTAGTAACTATGTCATGTGGTTTCTATTGGACGGTTAGTAACTATGTCATGTGGTTTCTATTGGACAGTTAGTAACTATGTCATATGGTTTCTATATGGTTTCTATAGGACAGTTAGTAACTATGTCATGTGGTTTCTATATGGTTTCTATTGGACGGTTAGTAACTATGTCATGTGGTTTCTATAGGACAGTTAGTAACTATGTCATGTGGTTTCTATTAGATGGTTAGTAACTATGTCATATGGTTTCTATAGGACAGTTAGTAACTATGTCATATGGTTTCTATAGGACAGTTAGTAACTATGTCATATGGTTTCTATATGGTTTCTATAGGACAGTTAGTAACTATGTCATATTGTTTCTTTATGGTTTCTATAGGACAGTTAGTAACTATGTCATATGGTTTCTATTGGACAGTTAGTAACTATGTCATATGGTTTCTATAGGACAGTTAGTAACTATGTCATATGGTTTCTATTGGACAGTTAGTAACTATGTCATATGGTTTCTATATGGTTTCTATAGGACAGTTAGTAACTATGTCATATGGTTTCTATAGGACAGTTAGTAACTATGTCATATGGTTTCTATTGGACAGTTAGTAACTATGTCATATGGTTTCTATATGGTTTCTATAGGACAGTTAGTAACTATGTCATGTGGTTTCTATATGGTTTCTATTGGACGGTTAGTAACTATGTCATGTGGTTTCTATTGACGGTTAGTAACTATGTCATATGGTTTCTATAGGACAGTTAGTAACTATGTCATATGGTTTCTATAGGACAGTTAGTAACTATGTCATGTGGTTTCTATATGGTTTCTATAGGACAGTTAGTAACTATGTCATATGGTTTCTATATGACAGTTAGTAACTATGTCATGTGGTTTCTATAGGACAGTTAGTAACTATGTCATATGGTTTCTATATGACAGTTAGTAACTATGTCATATGGTTTCTATATGGTTTCTATAGGACAGTTAGTAACTATGTCATATGGTTTCTATATGGTTTCTATAGGACAGTTAGCAACTATGTCATATGGTTTCTATATGGTTTCTATAGGACAGTTAGTAACTATGTCATGTGGTTTCTATTGGACGGTTAGTAACTATGTCATATGGTTTCTTTATGGTTTCTATAGGACAGTTAGTAACTATGTCATGTGGTTTCTTTGTGGTTTCTTTCGGACAGTTAGTAACTATGTCATATGGTTTCTATAGGACAGTTAGTAACTATGTCATATGGTTTCTATATGGTTTCTATTGGACAGTTAGTAACTATGTCATATGGTTTCTATATGGTTTCTATAGGACAGTTAGTAACTATGTCATGTGGTTTCTTTGTGGTTTCTTTAGGACAGTTAGTAACTATGTCATGTGGTTTCTATTGACGGTTAGTAACTATGTCATATGGTTTCTTTATGGTTTCTATAGGACAGTTAGTAACTATGTCATGTGGTTTCTTTGTGGTTTCTTTAGGACAGTTAGTAACTATGTCATATGGTTTCTATAGGACAGTTAGTAACTATGTCATGTGGTTTCTATAGGACAGTTAGTAACTATGTCATATGGTTTCTATTGGACAGTTAGTAACTATGTCATATGGTTTCTATTGGACAGTTAGTAACTATGTCATATGGTTTCTATAGGACAGTTAGTAACTATGTCATATGGTTTCTATTGGACAGTTAGTAACTATGTCATATGGTTTCTATAGGACAGTTAGTAACTATGTCATATGGTTTCTATATGGTTTCTATAGGACAGTTAGTAACTATGTCATGTGGTTTCTATTGGACGGTTAGTAACTATGTCATGTGGTTTCTATTGGACGGTTAGTAACTATGTCATGTGGTTTCTATTGGACGGTTAGTAACTATGTCATGTGGTTTCTATTGGACGGTTAGTAACTATGTCATATGGTTTCTATATGGTTTCTATAGGACAGTTAGTAACTATGTCATGTGGTTTCTATATGGTTTCTATTGGACGGTTAGTAACTATGTCATGTGGTTTCTATAGGACAGTTAGTAACTATGTCATGTGGTTTCTATATGGTTTCTATTGGACAGTTAGTAACTATGTCATATGGTTTCTATAGGACAGTTAGTAACTATGTCATGTGGTTTCTATTGGATGGTTAGTAACTATGTCATATGGTTTCTATAGGACAGTTAGTAACTATGTCATATGGTTTCTATAGGACAGTTAGTAACTATGTCATATGGTTTCTATATGGTTTCTATAGGACAGTTAGTAACTATGTCATATTGTTTCTTTATGGTTTCTATAGGACAGTTAGTAACTATGTCATATGGTTTCTATTGGACAGTTAGTAACTATGTCATATGGTTTCTATAGGACAGTTAGTAACTATGTCATATGGTTTCTATTGGACAGTTAGTAACTATGTCATATGGTTTCTATATGGTTTCTATAGGACAGTTAGTAACTATGTCATATGGTTTCTATAGGACAGTTAGTAACTATGTCATATGGTTTCTATTGGACAGTTAGTAACTATGTCATATGGTTTCTATATGGTTTCTATAGGACAGTTAGTAACTATGTCATGTGGTTTCTATATGGTTTCTATTGGACCGTTAGTAACTATGTCATGTGGTTTCTATTGGACGGTTAGTAACTATGTCATATGGTTTCTATAGGACAGTTAGTAACTATGTCATATGGTTTCTATAGGACAGTTAGTAACTATGTCATATGGTTTCTATAGGACAGTTAGTAACTATGTCATGTGGTTTCTATATGGTTTCTATAGGACAGTTAGTAACTATGTCATATGGTTTCTATATGACAGTTAGTAACTATGTCATGTGGTTTCTATAGGACAGTTAGTAACTATGTCATATGGTTTCTATATGACAGTTAGTAACTATGTCATATGGTTTCTATATGGTTTCTATAGGACAGTTAGTAACTATGTCATATGGTTTCTATATGGTTTCTATAGGACAGTTAGCAACTATGTCATATGGTTTCTATATGGTTTCTATAGGACAGTTAGTAACTATGTCATATGGTTTCTATAGGACAGTTAGTAACTATGTCATATGGTTTCTATATGGTTTCTATAGGACAGTTAGTAACTATGTCATATGGTTTCTATATGGTTTCTATAGGACAGTTAGTAACTATGTCATGTGGTTTCTTTGTGGTTTCTTTAGGACAGTTAGTAACTATGTCATGTGGTTTCTATTGGACGGTTAGTAACTATGTCATATGGTTTCTTTATGGTTTCTATAGGACAGTTAGTAACTATGTCATGTGGTTTCTTTGTGGTTTCTTTAGGACAGTTAGTAACTATGTCATATGGTTTCTATAGGACAGTTAGTAACTATGTCATGTGGTTTCTATAGGACAGTTAGTAACTATGTCATATGGTTTCTATTGGACAGTTAGTAACTATGTCATATGGTTTCTATTGGACAGTTAGTAACTATGTCATATGGTTTCTATAGGACAGTTAGTAACTATGTCATATGGTTTCTATTGGACAGTTAGTAACTATGTCATATGGTTTCTATAGGACAGTTAGTAACTATGTCATATGGTTTCTATATGGTTTCTATAGGACAGTTAGTAACTATGTCATGTGGTTTCTATTGGACGGTTAGTAACTATGTCATGTGGTTTCTATTGGACGGTTAGTAACTATGTCATGTGGTTTCTATTGGACGGTTAGTAACTATGTCATGTGGTTTCTATTGGACGGTTAGTAACTATGTCATATGGTTTCTATATGGTTTCTATAGGACAGTTAGTAACTATGTCATGTGGTTTCTATATGGTTTCTATTGGACGGTTAGTAACTATGTCATGTGGTTTCTATAGGACAGTTAGTAACTATGTCATGTGGTTTCTATATGGTTTCTATTGGACAGTTAGTAACTATGTCATATGGTTTCTATAGGACAGTTAGTAACTATGTCATGTGGTTTCTATTGGATGGTTAGTAACTATGTCATATGGTTTCTATAGGACAGTTAGTAACTATGTCATATGGTTTCTATAGGACAGTTAGTAACTATGTCATATGGTTTCTATATGGTTTCTATAGGACAGTTAGTAACTATGTCATATTGTTTCTTTATGGTTTCTATAGGACAGTTAGTAACTATGTCATATGGTTTCTATTGGACAGTTAGTAACTATGTCATATGGTTTCTATAGGACAGTTAGTAACTATGTCATATGGTTTCTATTGGACAGTTAGTAACTATGTCATATGGTTTCTATATGGTTTCTATAGGACAGTTAGTAACTATGTCATATGGTTTCTATAGGACAGTTAGTAACTATGTCATATGGTTTCTATTGGACAGTTAGTAACTATGTCATATGGTTTCTATATGGTTTCTATAGGACAGTTAGTAACTATGTCATGTGGTTTCTATATGGTTTCTATTGGACCGTTAGTAACTATGTCATGTGGTTTCTATTGGACGGTTAGTAACTATGTCATATGGTTTCTATAGGACAGTTAGTAACTATGTCATATGGTTTCTATAGGACAGTTAGTAACTATGTCATATGGTTTCTATAGGACAGTTAGTAACTATGTCATGTGGTTTCTATATGGTTTCTATAGGACAGTTAGTAACTATGTCATATGGTTTCTATATGACAGTTAGTAACTATGTCATGTGGTTTCTATAGGACAGTTAGTAACTATGTCATATGGTTTCTATATGACAGTTAGTAACTATGTCATATGGTTTCTATATGGTTTCTATAGGACAGTTAGTAACTATGTCATATGGTTTCTATATGGTTTCTATAGGACAGTTAGCAACTATGTCATATGGTTTCTATATGGTTTCTATAGGACAGTTAGTAACTATGTCATATGGTTTCTATAGGACAGTTAGTAACTATGTCATATGGTTTCTATATGATTTCTATTGGACAGTTAGTAACTATGTCATATGGTTTCTATATGGTTTCTATAGGACAGTTAGTAACTATGTCATGTGGTTTCTTTGTGGTTTCTTTAGGACAGTTAGTAACTATGTCATGTGGTTTCTATTGGACGGTTAGTAACTATGTCATATGGTTTCTTTATGGTTTCTATAGGACAGTTAGTAACTATGTCATGTGGTTTCTTTGTGGTTTCTTTAGGACAGTTAGTAACTATGTCATATGGTTTCTATAGGACAGTTAGTAACTATGTCATGTGGTTTCTATAGGACAGTTAGTAACTATGTCATATGGTTTCTATTGGACAGTTAGTAACTATGTCATATGGTTTCTATTGGACAGTTAGTAACTATGTCATATGGTTTCTATAGGACAGTTAGTAACTATGTCATATGGTTTCTATTGGACAGTTAGTAACTATGTCATATGGTTTCTATTGGACAGTTAGTAACTATGTCATATGGTTTCTATATGGTTTCTATAGGACAGTTAGTAACTATGTCATGTGGTTTCTATATGGTTTCTATTGGACGGTTAGTAACTATGTCATGTGGTTTCTATTGGACGGTTAGTAACTATGTCATATGGTTTCTTTATGGTTTCTTTAGGACAGTTGGTAACTATGTCATGTGGTTTCTATAGGACAGTTAGTAACTATGTCATATGGTTTCTATAGGACAGTTAGTAACTATGTCATGTGGTTTCTTTGTGGTTTCTTTAGGACAGTTAGTAACTATGTCATATGGTTTCTATAGGACAGTTAGTAACTATGTCATATGGTTTCTATAGGACAGTTAGTAACTATGTCATATGGTTTCTATAGGACAGTTAGTAACTATGTCATATGGTTTCTATTGGACGGTTAGTAACTATGTCATGTGGTTTCTATAGGACAGTTAGTAACTATGTCATGTGGTTTCTATAGGACAGTTAGTAACTATGTCATGTGGTTTCTATAGGACAGTTAGTAACTATGTCATATGGTTTCTATATGGTTTCTATAGGACAGTTAGTAACTATGTCATATGGTTTCTATATGGTTTCTATAGGACAGTTAGTAACTATGTCATATGGTTTCTACATGGTTTCTATAGGACAGTTAGCAACTATGTCATATGGTTTCTATATGGTTTCTATAGGACAGTTAGTAACTATGTCATATGGTTTCTATATGGTTTCTATAGGACAGTTAGTAACTCTGTCGTATGGTTTCTATATGGTTTCTATAGGACAGTTAGTAACTATGTCATATGGTTTCTATATGGTTTCTATAGGACAGTTAGTAACTATGTCATGTGGTTTCTATAGGACAGTTGGTAACTATGTCATGTGGTTTCTATAGGACAGTTAGTAACTATGTCATGTGGTTTCTATAGGACAGTTAGTAACTATGTCATATGGTTTCTATATGGTTTCTATAGGACAGTTAGTAACTATGTCATGTGGTTTCTATTGGACGGTTAGTAACTATGTCATATGGTTTCTATATGGTTTCTATAGGACAGTTAGTAACTATGTCATATGGTTTCTATATGGTTTCTATAGGACAGTTAGTAACTATGTCATGTGGTTTCTATAGGACAGTTAGTAACTATGTCATGTGGTTTCTGTAGGACAGTTAGTAACTATGTCATATGGTTTCTATAGGACAGTTAGTAACTATGTCATATGGTTTCTATATGGTTTCTATTGGACAGTTAGTAACTATGTCATGTGGTTTCTATAGGAAAGTTAGTAACTATGTCATATGGTTTCTATATGGTTTCTATAGGACAGTTAGTAACTATGTCATATGGTTTCTATAGGAAAGTTAGTAACTATGTCATATGGTTTCTTTATGGTTTCTATAGGACAGTTAGTAACTATGTCATGTGGTTTCTTTGTGGTTTCTTTAGGACAGTTAGTAACTATGTCATATGGTTTCTATAGGACAGTTAGTAACTATGTCATGTGGTTTCTTTGTGGTTTCTTTAGGACAGTTAGTAACTATGTCATATGGTTTCTATAGGACAGTTAGTAACTATGTCATATGGTTTCTATATGGTTTCTATTGGACAGTTAGCAACTATGTCATATGGTTTCTATATGGTTTCTATAGGACAGTTAATAACTATGTCATATGGTTTCTATATGGTTTCTATAGGACAGTTAGTAACTATGT
Source organism: Oncorhynchus nerka (assembly GCF_034236695.1). Taxonomy (NCBI): domain Eukaryota; kingdom Metazoa; phylum Chordata; class Actinopteri; order Salmoniformes; family Salmonidae; genus Oncorhynchus; species Oncorhynchus nerka. The sequence continues at coordinate 636,954 of NC_088401.1, read as the reverse complement.
CATATGGTTTCTATTGGACAGTTAGTAACTATGTCATATGGTTTCTATTGGACAGTTAGTAACTATGTCATGTGGTTTCTATAGGACAGTTAGTAACTATGTCATATGGTTTCTATTGGACAGTTAGTAACTATGTCATGTGGTTTCTATTGGACAGTTAGTAACTATGTCATATGGTTTCTATATGGTTTCTATTGGACAGTTAGTAACTATGTCATATGGTTTCTATATGGTTTCTTTAGGACAGTTAGTAACTATGTCATATGGTTTCTATATGGTTTCTATAGGACAGTTAGTAACTATGTCATATGGTTTCTTAAATGTAAATGTAAATGTAAATGTTTCTATTGGACGGTTAGTAACTATGTCATATGGTTTCTTTATGGTTTCTATAGGACAGTTAGTAACTATGTCATGTGGTTTCTTTGTGGTTTCTTTAGGACAGTTAGTAACTATGTCATATGGTTTCTATAGGACAGTTAGTAACTATGTCATATGGTTTCTATATGGTTTCTATTGGACAGTTAGTAACTATGTCATGTGGTTTCTATAGGACAGTTAGTAACTATGTCATGTGGTTTCTATAGGACAGTTAGTAACTATGTCATATGGTTTCTATAGGACAGTTAGTAACTATGTCATATGGTTTCTATATGGTTTCTATTGGACAGTTAGTAACTATGTCATATGGTTTCTATAGGACCGTTAGTAACTATGTCATGTGGAGGACAGTGTTCTCCAGGATCACAACTCTCAGTCGACGCTTCTTATACAGATATCTGGACTTCACACGGGTCTGTAGAACACACACTCACTGATCAATCCTTTCCCAGCATGCACCATCACTCACACACTCACTGATCAATCCTTTCACAGCATGCACCATCACTCACACACTCACTGATCAATCCTTTCCCAGCATGCACCATCACTCACACACTCACTGATCAATCCTTTCCCAGCATGCACCATCACTCACACACTCACTGATCAATCCTTTCCCAGCATGCACCATCACTCACACACTCACTGATCAATCCTTTCCCAACATGCACCATCACTCACACACTCACTGATCAATCCTTTCCCAGCACATGCACCATCACTCACACACTCACTGATCAATCCTTTCCCAGCATGCACCATCACTCACACACTCACTGATCAATCCTTTCCCAGCACCATCACTCACACACTCACTGATCAATCCTTTCCCAGCACCATCACTCACACACTCACTGATCAATCCTTTCCCAGCACCATCACTCACACACTCACTGATCAATCCTTTCCCAGCACATGCACCATCACTCACACACTCACACACTTAATCAGTATTGACCGGTGTACTTTTAGGTAACCACAGGAACGACCTCGCTGACCCCTCGTTGGGATAAGTGTGTTAACTACGTAGAGAACACTCTGGTCTACGCCACCGGACGACTCTTCATCAACACACACTTCCAGGAGGACAAGAAACACATGGTGTGTGTGTGTGTGTGTGTGTGTGTGTGTGTGTGTGTGTGTGTGTGTGTGTGTGTGTGTGTGTGTTTGTGTGTGTGTCTGTGTCTGTGTCTGTGTCTGTGTCTGTGTCTGTGTCTGTGTCTGTGTCTGTGTGTGTGTCTGTGTCTGTGTGTGTGTGTGTGTGTGTGTGTGTGTGTCTGTGTGTGTGTGTGGATTTGTTTGATCAGTGTGCGTGTCCGTAGATGGAGGAGCTGATTGAAGGAGTTCGCTGGGCGTTCATCAACATGCTGGAGAGAGACAACGACTGGATGGATGGACCGACCAAGAAGAAAGCTATAGAAAAGGTTTCTGTCTGTCTAGCTTGTCTGTCCGTCTGTCTTAATCCAAAATGCTGGTGAAGTCTCTCTCTGTCTCTCTCTAGGCTCAGACAGTCCTGGCCAAGGTTGGCTATCCTGAGTTCATACTGAATGACACCTACATCAACCAAGACATAAAACAGGTGTGGATTAATCTATGTGTGTTTATGTACGTTAGTGTCCATATATTAGTGTGTGTGTACTAATTTGTGCGTGTGTGTGTGTTTGCGTGTGTAGCTTGTATTCTCTGAGGACAACTACTTCGGTAATGTGATGCAGACTCTGCGTTTCATTGCCCAATCGGATCTCAACTGGCTGCGGAAGACTGTCCCTCGCACTGAGTGAGCTGCTATGACAAAACCACTGATGGAGAAACCCACCAATAGTAGAAAAATGCATTGAAAGTATAGGGAGCATTACTTCCATTTTCATGACATTTGAGTCATTTTGCATATGCTGTTATCCCGAGCCAATTCCTGTCAGTGCATTCATCTTTAGATAGCTAGGTGGGTCAACCACATATCTCAGTCGGTAAAACCCCTCCCTCAATAGAGTAGCTATCAGCAATGCCAGAGCTAGATAGAAGGCTACAGTGTGTTAGTGAAAGAAGAAGGCCAGTACAACACTACTTTATTCACCGCAAATGTCCGTCAGCGTTTACCTACCTCTTGTTTTACCACTACATCACTGAGGGCAACCACCCTGGCGGTTGACTTCCTGGTTGTGATGTCACTTTCGCTGTGTGTTCTAGGTGGTTCACCAATCCCACGACAGTCAACGCGTTCTACAGCTCCTCCACCAATCAAATCAGTAAGATACACACGAGCACACACACACTCAAACACATTGCGTTGGCACTGGATTCAAACTGTTCTGTGTTTTTACTCAGGGTTCCCGGCTGGAGAGCTCCAGAAGCCTTTCTTCTGGGGGCGGGACTATCCTCGGTGAGATCACACACACACACACACACACACACTCTGGCAGAGCCAGGCATTAGCCGATGAACATATTTCTGGTGTGTGTGTGTGTGTTCAGGTCTCTTAGCTATGGAGCCATAGGAGTGATTGTAGGACATGAACTAACACACGGCTTTGACAACAATGGTGAGTCACATACAGTGCATTACAACTACACACAAACAAACACACACACTTTTATAAAGAATGTGTGTGTGTGTGTTTAGGGAGGAAGTATGATAAGGATGGTAACATGGACCAGTGGTGGAGCAACGCATCAATCACAGCCTTCACTGACAAGACCCAGTGTATGATCGACCAATACAACAGCTATCGCTGGGAGGAGGCGGGACTCAATGTAAGAGCTGAACGAATATTATCATCATCATCATCATCATCATCATCTGTTCGTCACGGGTCGGCTGGAGTGTGTTGGGTTAGAACAGAACAGGGGTCGGCTGGAGTGTGTTGGGTTAGAACAGAACAGGGGTCGGTTGGAGTGTGTTGGGTTAGAACAGAACAGGGGTCGGTTGGAGTGTGTTGGGTTAGAACAGAACAGGGGTCGGTTGGAGTGTGTTGGGTTAGAACAGAACAGGGGTCGGTTGGAGTGTGTTGGGTTAGAACAGAACAGGGGTCGGTTGGAGTGTGTTGGGTTAGAACAGAACAGGGGTCGGTTGGAGTGTGTTGGGTTAGAACAGAACAGGGGTCGGTTGGAGTGTGTTGGGTTAGAACAGAACACGGGTCGGTTGGAGTGTGTTGGGTTAGAACAGAACAGGGGTCGGTTGGAGTGTGTTGGGTTAGAACAGAACACGGGTCGGTTGGAGTGTGTTGGGTTAGAACAGAACAGGGGTCGGTTGGAGTGTGTTGGGTCGGTTGGAGTGTGTTGGGTTAGAACAGAACACGGGTTGGTTGGAGTGTGTTGGGTTAGAACAGAACACGGGTCGGTCGGAGTGTGTTGGGTTAGAACAGAACACGGGTCGGCTGGAGTGTGTTGGGTTAGAACAGAACACGGGTCGGCTGGAGTGTGTTGGGTTAGAACAGAACACGGGTTGGTTGGAGTGTGTTGGGTTAGAACAGAACACGGGTCGGTTGGAGTGTGTTGGGTTAGAACAGAACAGGGGTTGGTTGGAGTGTGTTGGGTTAGAACAGAACAGGGGTCGGTTGGAGTGTGTTGGGTTTAGAACAGAACACGGGTTGGTTGGAGTGTGTTGGGTTAGAACAGAACACGGGTCGGCTGGAGTGTGTTGGGTTAGAACAGAACACGGGTCGGCTGGAGTGTGTTGGGTTAGAACAGAACACGGGTTGGTTGGAGTGTGTTGGGTTAGAACAGAACAGGGGTCGGTTGGAGTGTGTTGGGTTAGAACAGAACACGGGTTGGTTGGAGTGTGTTGGGTTAGAACAGAACAGGGGTCGGTTGGAGTGTGTTGGGTTAGAACAGAACACGGGTCGGCTGGAGTGTGTTGGGTTAGAACAGAACACGGGTCGGTTGGAGTGTGTTGGGTCGGCTGGAGTGTGTTGGGTTAGAACAGAACACGGGTCGGCTGGAGTGTGTTGGGTTAGAACAGAACAGGGGTCGGTTGGAGTGTGTTGGGTTAGAACAGAACACGGGTCGGCTGGAGTGTGTTGGGTTAGAACAGAACACGGGTCGGTTGGAGTGTGTTGGGTCAGTTGGAGGGTGTTGGGTTAGAACAGAACACGGTTCGGTTGGAGTGTGTTGGGTTAGAACAGAACATGGATCGGCTGGAGGGTGTTGGGTTAGAACAGAACACGGGTCGGCTGCAGTGTGTTGGGTCAGTTGGAGGGTGTTGGGTTAGAACAGAACACGGTTCGGTTGGAGTGTGTTGGGTTAGAACAGAACACAGGTCGGTTGGAGTGTGTTGGGTTAGAACAGAACACGGGTCGGCTGGAGTGTGTTGGGTTGGTTGGAGTGTGTTGGGTTAGAACAGAACACGGGTCGGTTGGAGTGTGTTGGGTTGGTTGGGTTAGAACAGAACACGGGTCGGTTGGAGTGTGTTGGGTTAGAACAGAACAGTGTGTTGATCTGTTACCCTGTGTAATCAGGTGAGGGGGAAGAGGACCCTATCAGAACAGTGTGTTGATCTGTTATCCTGTGTAATCAGGTGAGAGGGAAGAGGACCCTATCAGAACAGTGTGTTGATCTGTTATCCTGTGTAATCAGGTGAGGGGGAAGAGGACCCTATCAGAACAGTGTGTTGATCTGTTATCCTGTGTAATCAGGTGAGAGGGAAGAGGACCCTATCAGAACAGTGTGTTGATCTGTTATCCTGTGTAATCAGGTGAGGGGGAAGAGGACCCTATCAGAACAGTGTGTTGATCTGTTATCCTGTGTAATCAGGTGAGGGGGAAGAGGACCCTATCAGAACAGTGTGTTGATCTGTTATCCTGTGTAATCAGGTGAGGGGGAAGAGGACCCTAGCAGAGAACATTGCAGACAACGGCGGAATCAGAGAAGCTTTCAAAGTAGGAAACTTTTTCTCTCTGTCCTTCTCTTTATCTTCTTTCATTCCTCTTTCTCTTCTCTCTGTCTATTGCTCTCTCTCTTTCTGTATTTTCCTCTTTCTCTTTCACCTCGCCTCTCTCCGACTGCCTATTTAAAAGTGTGTGTGTGTGTGTGTAGGCCTATAGGAGGTGGATAGAAGAGAGTAGAGGAGGAATTGAGGAGCCATTACTTCCAGGAGTTGGACTCAACAACAACCAACTGTTCTTTCTCAGCTACGCACACGTAAGAACACACACACACACACACACACACACACACACACACACACACAGTCTTTCTCTCTCTTTTTTACTCTCTCACTGTGTGTGTTCTCTAGGTGCGCTGTAACTCCTACAGACCTGAAGCGGCAAGGGACCAGATTCAGAGTGGAGCCCACAGCCCCCCAAAGTACAGGTAAGAACTCATACACACACAAACACACCTTTAGTTTCAACGTTTCTGACCCCACTCTTTTCTGTTGCTACGCAGGGTTGTCGGGGCAATGAGTAACTATGAGGAGTTCCGACAGGCGTTCAGCTGTCCTGATTCATCGGTTATGAACCGAGGGGCGGAGTCCTGCCGTATTTGGTAAAGTGTTCTACTGCTGAATCCCACTGACATTTTCCTTCTCCTCTTCCCCTCCTCTCCCTCTTGTGTGTGTGTAATGCAGTAACTTGATTTATTCTATGTTACTGTAACTTGATTTATTCTATGTTACTGTAACTTGATGTATTCTATGTTACTGTAACTTGATTTATTCTATATTACTGTAACTTGATTTATTCTATATTACTGTAGCTTGATTTATTCTATATTTCTGTAACTTTGATTTATTCTATGTTACTGTAACTTGATGTATTCTATGTTACTGTAGCTTGATTTATTCTATATTACTGTAGCTTGATTTATTCTATATTTCTGTAACTTTGATTTATTCTATATTACTGTAACTTGATTTATTCTATATTACTGTAACTTGATTTATTCTATGTTACTGTAACTTGATTTATTCTATATTACTGTAACTTGATTTATTCTATATTACAACAATTTGATTTATTCTATGTTACTGTAACTTGATTTATTCTATATTACTTTATTAAAACAGTGTTGTATCTGTCTCTCTTTAACTGATGTGATTGAAATGTTCTATATTTCTGATGAATATTCCCTGTGTGTTTGGATGTATTAAACTCCGTGAGATAGAGCAGAGTCTTTACTAAGGCTGAGCATAACATGACTGATATTACCGGGAACAAAATCGCACACGCACACACATACGTCCTCTTCTCTCTCCGAGTTAGAGATTCATCCTGGCTATTACAGTCAATTATGTCTGCAGTTCCCATGGCAACCTATAGCGTGTCTACATAAAACAGTTACACCTCACTGTGTGTCTGTCATCTCTGTTTCTGGTCTGTAACTATAATCTAATCAGACTTCTCTAAAAGGTAGAAAACATGTTTACTGTCTATCTGTCTCTCTTTGTCTTTTTCTGAACACTGAGAGACAGAGAAAATAAGGGAGAGGGAGAGAGGTAGAGAAAGAGGGGTAGAAAAAGAGGGGTAGAAGGAGAGAGGTAGAGAAAGAGGGAGAGAGGTAGAGAAAGAGGGGTAGAGGGAGAGAGGTAGAGAAAGAGGGAATAAGAGGTAGAGGGGTAGAGAGAGGTATAGAAAGAGAAACTAGAGAAAGAGGGAGAGAGGTAGAGGAAGAACGAGAGACAACTGGTCTAAAGCAGGAGAAGAGTCCGTCAGAGAGAGAGAGGAAGAGAGATATGGAAAAGAGGTAAAGGGAGGCATTGAATGTGGGAATTGCAAAGGAGGAAGAGTGATATTTACAGATCAGCTCTGAGAGGTTGAATGGACTTAAATCCCCTAAAGAATACACACATTCACACACAGTGTGCGCACACATCTGCAGCATCAGACCTTTCCCTCCCTGGTCTTTACTTGTCTGCTCATCTATCCATCAGCTGTGTGGATGGCTGCAGATGTGACATCAGACTCTGGAGGATTCATTCAGTTCAGAAATGTTTTTGTCTCCCTGTTGTCTCTCTTCCCTCCCACTCTTTCTGCTCCTCTGTTGATTAGTAGCAGTGTTGGTGCTTCTGCTATTTACATGTTGTTAAACTGGCCAACTGGACGTTAGTGTTGCCTACATTTACTTTCTGGTCCCCTGTGGGAATTGAACCCACAACCCTGGTATTGAAAGCACTACCAACGGAGCCACTTGTCACACTCGCTCTCTCACTGTTATAGACTCAGGGGTTAAAGTTCTCCGTCACTGCACGGATTTCTTGATTTTGGAGAGTTTGTTTTTGAGGGGATACAAATCCATGCCTTGCTGCCAAAGTTTTCTCTGTGCCCTCGGGCTGAAAATACTGTATAATGAACAAAAATATAACTGCAATATGCAACAATCTCAAAGATTTGACTGATTTACAGTTCATATAAGGAAATCAGTCAATTTAAATCAATTCATTAGGCCATAATCAATGGATTTCACATGACTGGAAATACAGAAATGCATCTGTTGGTCACAGAGACCTTAAACAAAAGGTAGCGGCGTGGATCAGAGAACCGGTGTGACCATTTGTCTCATGCAGCGTGACACATCTCCTTCACGTAGAGTTGATCAGGCTGTTGATTGTGGCCTGTTGGAATGTTGTCCCACTCCTCTTCAATGACTGTGTGAAGTTACTGGATATTGGCGGGAACTGGAACACACTCCCATACATGTAGATCCAGGGCATCCCAAACATGCTCATTGTGTGACATGTCTGGTGAGTATGCAGGCCATGGAAGAACTGGGACAATTTCAACTTCCAGGGAATTGTGTACATTATCATACTAAAACATGAGGTGATAGCGGTGGATGAGTGGCATGACATTGGGCCTCTGTCCATTCAAATTGCCATAGATAAAATACAATTGTGTTCGTTGTCCGTAGCTTATGCATGCCCATACCATAACCCCACGGCCACCATGAGGCAGTCTGTTCAAAACGTTGACATCCACAAACCGCTCGCCCACACTACACAATACACGTGGTCTGCGGTTGTGAGGCAGGTTGGACGAACTGCTAAATTCTCTCAAATTAAGTTGGAGGCGGCTAATGGTAAAGAAATTAACATTACATTTTCTGGCAACAGCTCTGTGGGACATTCCTGCAGTCAGCATGCCAATTGCACGTTCCCTTAAAACTTGCTATTGTGTTGTGACAAAACTGCACATTTTAGAGAGTGGCCTTTTATTGTCCCCAGCACAAGGTGCACCTATGTAATCATCATGCTGTTGAATAAGCTTCTTGATATGCCACACCTGTCAGGTGGATGGATGATCTTGTCAAATGAGAAATGCTCACTAACAGGGATGTAAGAAAATGTGTGCAAAACACTTGAGAGAAATCAGCTTTTTGTGCATATGGAACATTTCTGGGATTTTTTATTTCAGTTCATGAAACATGGGGCCAACACTTTACATGTTGTGTTTATATATTTCAGTGTAATATCCTAATGACAATTCCCTTTAATTGTTTGCCCTTTGATTGTTTCTTTTTATCAATTCCCCATAACATATGTCACCAGTAGTAAATGTACCGGTTCAACCCTGACATTTGGTTACATTAATTTCTGTTACCGCATGTATTAATTACAGTCATTTACCATTCTCATTCTGGGAGTGTGGAAAGGTTTTCAGAGCTCACAACCTGCTACACTTGTGAATAACAAGTTTTGGTTTCTCTGTCCTGTTAATGTTGAGGGAGTCGCCTGAGCATGCATAGAAGTGTACGCACAATAAATACAAAAGTATGTGGACACCCCTTAAAATGAGTGGATTTGTCTATTTCAGCAACACCCATTGCTGACGGATGTGTAAAATGGAGCTGACAGCCATGTGGAATGGCCTTACTGAAGAGCTCAGTGACTTTCAGCTGACAGCCATGTGGAATGGCCTTACTGAAGAGCTCAGTGACTATCAGCTGACAGCCATGTGGAATGGCCTTACTGAAGAGCTCAGTGACTTTCAGCTGACAGCCATGTGGAATGGCCTTACTGAAGAGCTCAGTGACTATCAGCTGACAGCCATGTGGAATGGCCTTACTGAAGAGCTCAGTGACTTTCAGCCATGTGGAATGGCCTTACTGAAGAGCTCAGTGACTATCAGCTGACAGCCATGTGGAATGGCCTTACTGAAGAGTGACTGTCAACATCGTAGGATGTTCCATTCCAGTCAGTTCGTCAAATTTCTGCCCCGGTCAACTGTTTTTATTTATTTATTGCACCTTTATTTAACCAGGTAGGCTAGTTGAGAACACCTTTATTTAACCAGGTAGGCTAGTTGAGAACACCTTTATTTAACCAGGTAGGCTAGTTGAGAACACCTTTATTTAACCAGGTAGGCTAGTTGAGAACACCTTTATTTAACCAGGTAGGCTAGTTGAGAACACCTTTATTTAACCAGGTAGGCTAGTTGAGAACACCTTTATTTAACCAGGTAGGCTAGTTGAGAACACCTTTATTTAACCAGGTAGGCTAGTTGAGAACACCTTTATTTAACCAGGTAGGCTAGTTGAGAACACCTTTATTTAACCAGGTAGGCTAGTTGAGAACACCTTTATTTAACCAGGTAGGCTAGTTGAGAACACCTTTATTTAACCAGGTAGGCTAGTTGAGAACACCTTTATTTAAACAGGTAGGCTAGTTGAGAACACCTTTATTTAACCAGGTAGGCTAGTTGAGAACACCTTTATTTAACCAGGTAGGCTAGTTGAGAACAAGTTATCATTTGCAACTGCGACCTGGCCAAGATAAAGCGTAGCAATTCGACACATACAACAACACAGAGTTACACATGGAATAAACAAAACATACAGTCAATAATACAGTAGAACAAAAGAAAACAAAAAGTCTATATACAGTGAGTGCAAATGAGGTAAGTTAAGGAAATAAATAGGCCATGGTGGCGAAGTAATTACAATATAGCAATTAAACACTGGAATGGTAGATCGGCAGAAGATGAATGTGCAGGTAGAGATACTGGGGTGCAAAGGAGCAAAATAAATCAATACCCGTATGGGGATGAGGTAGGGAGATAGCCCATCTGTAAACAGCCCATCTATGTACAGGTGCAGTGATCTGTAAGCTGATCTGACAGCTTGTGCTTAAAGCTAGTGAGGGAGATGTAAGTCTCCAGCTTCAGAGAATTTTGCAATTCGTTCCAGTCATGGGCAGCAGAGAACTGTAAGGAAAGACGACCAAAGGAGGAGTTGGCTTTGGGGGTGACCAGTGAGATAAACCTGCTGGAGCGCGTGCTACGAGTGGGTGCTGCTATAGTGACCAGTGAGCTGAGATAAGGCGGGGCATTACCTAGCAGAGACTTGAAGATAACCTGTAGCCAGTGGGTTTGGCGACGAGTATGAAGCGAGGGCCAACCAACGAGAACGTACAGGTCGCAATGGTGGGTAGTGTATGGTGCTTTGGTGACAAAACGGATGGCACTGTGATAGACTGCATAGTAGGCCGGGAGGTGGGAGGTGGGCCTCCCTAGATAGCTTCGGTACTGGGTAACTCAGTGGGTGCTAGCTAGCTCTGAAGATCAAGAGTAATGGTCCAGGTATTACGGCAGAAATCCGGCATTGTAATGGAGAGACAGTCCGTTACTGGTAGGCTGGCGAGTATTATCCAAGCTAAAAAAGGGCTGGTATCTGTGCAGAAGGTAAAGGCTGCTAGCAGTGGCTATCAATGACTAAATATATTGTAGCTAATTAGCTGGTTAGCTTCTGATGGCTAGGTGGTTCTTGTTTTAAGGTCTACATTTTTTAAATAATAGCGGTTCCGTATCAAATTGGGTGAGACAGGTTACCGAAAGGTATAATTGAACTCAAATGGAAAAGATATTGAAAATAAAATTGAAATATATACAAAAAAGACGAAAATTACAAAAGTACACGAGAGGACGAACAAAACACATCTTCACTGCTACGCCATCTTGGAATCTTGAATGTTATCTCTTATGACTCCTAAAATCAAATTAATATCTTAACAAAAATACTTTCATATTTTTTCATATTACATGCACACGGTATTGGACAGATAAAGGGGATATAATTTCCAAGTTACAGTATTTATTCTATACCATTTTTAATGACATAACAAAATACAAAAACAACATGACATTAGCTTTCTATAGCTCCCTACTGACCATTCCCACAGTCTTATGTTAGAATTATTGTTCCAGTGTTGACTTTTGACTGTGTTAGAGTTTTTGGCGGGAAAAGCCTGTTAACAAAGACATTCCTTTTGTTCATACTGGAGGGGGATAAATAGTCCCTTTCTGCTGTAATTTAAAACAGGGTGTGAACTGTCGACCATCCAGCAGCTCCCTCCTCCCCTCTCTGGGTGAGAGAGGGCCTGGTTGCTTTCACCCCCCACCAAGCTGATCAGATCCATTCTGATCCTTACAGGACATTCAGTGAGGGAATTTAATTACACTCTCCCAGGTTGAACCGGGCAATGGCCCCTCACATAATCTTTGGGTGAAAGCGGGGAGGGAGGAGCACCCTTCTCAAATCAAAACAGCAATCTGGCCCAGTCGTTAATGTTATCAACAAGGCAGCATGGTGCAGGAAAACACATCTCTTTTCCATAAAATAAATGTTTGAATTCAAACTAGTTTTCATTGGGAATTAAGATTAAGCGTTTTTATCAAAGCAATCGCTTTTCCATGTGAAAACACAGAGTCCTACTCATCACTCCACGTGCTTAAATACGTCACTTTTGTTTTGAGTCGACTTCATCATGCCTGGGAGGCTTCACTCGGTTCAAATTTCTTCCACCGGGGTAACCCGGGACAGATAAACAAACCCTCTCAATGAAGGGAAGCGAAGTGGGCGGCGAGGTCATTTGCAGAAGGAGCTTGTCAACAGGGGCATGATTTGTTGATATAATTGTAATCCAAACCCAACCATCATTTGCTAGTTGTGACGCACTGTGATTCAAAACTCAGCTTTTGACGAGACTGACTTCATGACCAAAATTATCCTATTTACACTTTGAAGTCAATTTGCGACTAGAACATATTTTTCTGACTGATATCGATGCCACATAGTCCATTTTCAGGGATTAGTTGGTTTTTAGGGGCAGTCATGCTTTAAAACGCAATCGGCCGGGTGCAACCGAACAAAACATTTAGCTTAAAATGACAATAAACTATTATTTCTTCAAATAATAAGTCTAGCAATGCACACACGAAAGTAGGCTACGTGTGAATGCAATTTATCAGAAAACATCATTCTCAAAAGTGAAACATACATATAAGCGGGTTCATGTGATGAAAATACCAGTTTGAAAAATTGAAGGAGGGGAGATCTAATGATGCAATAATTAGCATGGATTGCCTATATGACTATGATTGTGCCTTTAGCTACAGGACATTGACAGAAAGTTGATTTGAAAACCAATAGAACATGAGATAAAGTAAATGCTGGTTTCAATGGCATATGAGGAAGTGCTTATATAATTCTAACAATTTCTGTGGTCGGATTTGGGCTCTTTTTAAAACAAGCCACATCTTTTACACAATTAAGTTCATGGTTAAATAGTTTCAAAATGCTGACTGCCTCCACTCAGATTTCCATGTGGGTGATTTTGTGGTGTGCAACTGGCACTGGCATTTCTCTACTATCTGAATGAACCTTTCCTCGAATAAGTCTATGTCAAGATGAAAATGTTAATTATCCTACGTTATATTAGTCTAATATAACAGGCCTAAAATTTGATAAAAATGGCGCCGGAGAAGAAGGCAGATGTTTTACGTGCCCCCAACCAATTGTGTTTTTTTGTTTGTTTATTTGTGTTTTTTGTAAGTTATTTTTTTACTTATCTTGTACATAATGTTGCTGCTACCGTCTCTTATGACCGAAAATAACTTCTGGACACCAGGACTGAGATTACTCACCAAGGACTGGCAGAATCCTTTTTTTTCCTTTAATGAGCCTGATGCTAACGATATACTGCTTTCTCGGAAACAGGCCCAGTTTGTGCACGTTATGTCTGGTGTGTGAAGGGTTTTGTCCCATTGTATATATTTATTGTTAAACTGCACCGTTGTAACAGTCTTTGCTCTCCTGTGCCTGACTTCTCTGCAGCCAGTATTAGAGAACTTCTTCTTCATTACAGAATTTCGGACCAAACTTATGGAGTCAGCAGGAGCAGGTACCCCGGGTATATATATATAAATATGTATATATATGGAGCGCGTCCAGGAGCACGCAGCAGTGCTCCACAATCTTGGCACCGCCATGGACCGTGTTGTCCAGACAATGGACCGCTGAGAGAGACAGCGAGTTCTACTAGCGCCTCCACCAGCCCAACCGAGGTCTCCACTACACGTCCCTCCTTCTCCTGGTCCCAGTGGGATTCGTCTCTCCCTTCCCCAGGAATATGATGGGACGGCTGCGAACTGCCACGGGTTCCTATTACAACTGGACTTACACCTGGCAACCGTCCACCTGGCTCCCTCGGGTAGAGCGTCGAGTGAGGGCCTCTTCCATCTGAGGCAGGGGACGAGGAGTGCCTAGGAGGTCGCCCTGGAGTTTCGGACCCTGGCTGCCGGCGCGGGATGGAACGACAGGGCCCTGATCAACCATTATCGCAGTCTGTGCGAGGACGTCCATTGGGAATTGGCCTGCAGAGCCACCACCCTCACGTTCGCCCAGCTGGTGGACCTGTCCATCCGGCTGGATAACCTGCTGGCTACCAGCAGACTTTCAGAACGGGGTCTGTTGGTTCCCCCCCATACCCCTTCTCCGATACCTATACGGTGCGCAGGGAGACCGGAGGGGGCTCCAGCTCGTGCACCATCTGTGGCCGCAAAGGGCACACTGCCAGTCGGTGCCGGCTTGGTTTCTCTGGGTATCGAGGCAGCAGGCAGGTCACACTGCCGGGTTGGTTCCTCTGGGGATCGAGGCAGCAGGCAGGTCACACTGCCGGGTTGGTTCCTCTGGGGATCGAGGCAGCAGGCAGGTCACACTACCGGGTCAGTGCCGGGTTGGTTCCTCTGGGTATCGAGGCAGCAGGTAGTGCGCTCTGGCGCCACCCCAGGTGAGCCGGTACCTTTCTCACCCACAGCCTTCTGTTGTACATATGTTTGTGTATGTCACTTTCCCTGAGTTTTCCTCGCGTTCCCAGTTCCCAGGCATTCTTCGATTCAGGCGCGGCTTGGAATTTTATAGATAAATCGTTCGCCCATAGTTTAGGGATCCCTATTGTTCCCATGGCTGTGCCCTTCCCCGTTCACGCCTTAGATAGTCGACCATTAGGGTCAGGGTTGATTAGGGAGGTCACCTCTCCTCTGGGCATGGTGACACAGGGGTCTCACAGGGAGAGAATTAGTCTCTTCCTTATTGACTGTCCTGTGTTTCCCGTGGTGCCAGGCCTACCCTGGTTAGTGTGTCATGACCCCACTGTTTCTTGGCAACAAGGGTTAGTGCTCAGGGAGGTGTTTAGGAGTTTCCGTTGGTGCACAGTGGAAAATCCAGACCAGGTCTCCACCATGCGCATTCCCCCTGAATATGCCGATTTGGCTCTCTCCTTCTCCAAAAAGAAGGCCACCCCATTGACGGGGCGATTGTGAGATAAATCTCCTGGTAGACGCTGCACTTCCCAGGAGTCACGTGTATCCCCTCTCACAGGCGGAGACGGAGGCTATGGAAACATATGTCTCCGAATCCCTGCTTCAGGGGTACATTCGGTCCTCCACTTCACCCGCCTCCTCAAGTTAATTTTTTGTGAAGAAGAAGGAGAGAGGTCTACGCCCATGTATTGACTATCGGGGTCTGAACCAGATCACTGTGAGGTATAGTTACCCGCTACCACTCATAGCCACAGGGATTGAGTCAACGGGGCGCACTTCTTCACCAAAGTAGATCTCAGGTGCGCTTACAACCTGGTGCATATCTGGGAGGGAGATGAGGGGGTGGAGATGAAGAGTGACTGCATTTCAGCTGTGCGTAACTGGCCGACTCCCACCACGGTAAAGGAGGTGCAGCGATTCTTAGGCTTTGCCAACTACTACCGGAGGTTTATCTGGGGTTTTGGTCAGGTAGCGGCTCCCATTACCTCACTGCTGTGGGGGGGCCCAGTGCGTTTGCAGTGGTCAGCTGAGGCGGACAGGGCTTCTAGTCACCTGAGGGCTCTGTTTACTTCGGCTCCCGTGCTGGCCAATCTGGATCCCTCTTTGGCATTCAAAGTGGAGGTGGACGCGTCCGAGGCTGGGATAGGAGCTGTGCTCTCTCAGCGCTCGGGTTTGCCTCCGAAGCTCCGCCCCTGTGCCTTCTTCTCGATGAAGCTCAGCCCGGTGGAGCGAAACTATGATGTGGGGGACCGGGAGCTGTTGGCTGTCGTCAAGGCCTTCAAGGTGTGGAGACATTGGTTTGAGGGGGCTAAAAAGCCTTTTCTCATCTGGACTGACCGCCGCAATCTGGAGTACATCCGGGAAGCGAGGAGACTGAACCCTCGCCAGGCAAGGTGGGCCATGTTTTTCACCCGTTTTGTGTTCACCCTTTCCTACAGACCAGGCTCCCAGAATGTTAAGGCAGACGCATTGTCCCAGCTGTATGACACAGAGGAGCGGCCCATGGATCCCACTCCCATACTCCCCGCTTCCTGCCTGGTGGCGCCTGTAGTGTGGGAGCTGGACACGGACATTGAGCAGGCGTTACGCGCAGAGCCCGCTCCCGTCCAGTGTCCTGCTGGGCGCCTGTACGTCCCGTCTGCTGTTCGTGACCGGTTGATCTATTTGATCTATTTCCCACACGTCACCCTCCTCTGGTCATCCTGGAATCGGTCGGACGGTGTACTGTTTGAGCGGGAGGTACTGGTGGCCTACCTTGGCTAAGGACGTGAGGGTTTATGTTTCCTCCTGCTCGGTGTGCACCCAGTGTAATGCTCCTAGGCACCTGCCCAGAGGGAAACTACAGCCACTTTCCACAACGGCCTTGGTCGCACCTGTCGGTGGATTTTCTTACCGATCTTCCCCCCTCACAGGGTAACACCGCAATCCTGGTCGTTGTGGATCAGTTCTCTAAGTCCTGTCATCTCCTCCCTCTGCCTGGTCTCCCTACGGCCCTACAGACTGCGGAGGCCTTGTTTACGCACGTCTTCCGGCATTACGGGGTGCCTGAGGATATAGTGTCTGATCGAGGTCCCCAGTTCACATCTAGGGTCTGGAAAGCGTTCATGGAATGTCTGGGGGTCTTGATCAGCCTTACTTCAGGGTTTCACCCCGAGAGTAAGGGGCAGGTGGAGAGAGTAAACCAGGATGTGGGCAGGTTTCTGCGGTCCTATTGCCAGTACCGGCCAGGGGATATGGGCGGCACTCGTGCCCTGGGCCGAGATGGCACAGAACTCGCTTCGCCACTCCTCCACTAACCTCTCTCCCTTCCAATGCGTACTGGGGTACCAGCTGGTTCTGGCGCCTTGGCATCAGAGTCAGACCGAGGTTCCTGCGATGGACGACTGGTTCAGGCGCACAGCGGAGACATGGGAGGCTGTCTGTGTTCACCTTCAGCGGACCATGCTGCGCCAAAAGGAGAACGCAGATCGCCACCGCAGTGAGGCCCCGGTGACCCGAAACCTGCCCTATGGGAGGTTCCTCCGTCCCTTATGGACATCGAGGGGGCCCCGGCATACTCCGTTCGCTCCATACTGGATTTAAGGCATCGGGCGAGGGGCCTTCAGTATCTCATGGAGTGGGAGGGGTACGGTCTGGAGGAAAGATGCTGGATTCCGGTCGAGGACATGTTGGAACCTTCAATGCTGCAGGAGTTCCACCGTCTTCATCTGGATCGCCCTGCGCCTCGCCCTCTGGGACGTCCCCGAGGCCGGTCTCGGCTGGCTGCTGGAGCCGCGCGGCAAGGGAGGGTACTGTCACGACTTCTGCCGAAGTCGGTCCCTCTACTTATTCGGGCGGCGTTCTGCGTTCAGCGTCGTCGGACTTCTAGCCATCGCCGATCCACCTTTCATTTTCCATTTATTTTGTCTTGTCTTTTCACACACCTGACTTCTCTGCCGCTAGTATGCACTCATTACAGGCGTCTGGTAAGACAAGGAGAAATGGACTATGTACAGCTGGTGCACGATAGCTAAGGACGTTTTGAGCTATTGCTAAGTCGCTCTGGATAAGAGCGTCTGCTAAATGACTTAAATGTAATGTAAATGTAATGCTCACCTGATGTAAAGTATTTCATGATAAGATGTAGACCACACTATCTACCTAGAGAGTTTTCATCTGTATTTTTCGTAGCTGTTTACAAACCACCACAGTCAGAGGCTGGCACTAAGACACAATTGAATGAGGGGTATACCGCCATAAGCAAACAAGAAAACGCTCATGCAGAGGCGGCGCTCCTAATAGCCAGAGACTTAAATCTGTTTCACCAAATTTCTTTCAGAACATTAAATGTGCAACCAGAGGAAAAAAACTCATCAATAAGTACATCGATGACGCTGTCCCCACAGTGACCATAGGTACATATCCCAACCAGAGGCCATGGATTACAGGCAACATCCGCACTGAGCTAAAGGCTAGAGCTGTACCTTTCAAGGAGGGGGACACTAATCCTGATATGCCCTCCGACGAACCATCAAACAGGCAAAGCATCAAAGCGTCAATACAGGACTAAGATCGAATCGTACTACACCGGCTCTGATGCTCGTCGGATGTGGCAGGGCTTACAAATGATTAGACTACAAACGGAGACACAGCCGATAGCTGCCCAGTGACACGAGGTTACCAGACAAGCTAAACAACTTCCATGCTCGCTTCGAGGGACATAACACTGAAACATGCATGATGACCAGCTGTTCCGGAAGACTGTGCGGTCATGCTCACCACAGCCGATGTGAGTAAGACCTTTAAACAGATAAACATTCACACGGCCGCAGGGCCAGACGGCTTACCAGGACATGTACTCCGAGCATGCGCTGACCAACTGGCAAGTGTCTTCACTGACATTATCAACCTCTCCCTGTCCAAATCTGTAATACCAACATGTTTTAAGCAGACCCCCATAGTCCCTGTGCCCAAGAACACTAAGGTAACCTGCCTAAATGACTACTGACTCGTAGCACTCATGTCTGTAGCAATGAAGTTCTTTGAAAGGCTGGTTATGGCTCACATCAACACCATTATCCCAGAAACCCTAGACCCACTCCAATTTCCATACCGCCCCAACAGATACACAGATGATGCAATCTCTATTGCACTCCACACTGTCCTTTCTCACCTATGTGAGAAAGCTATTCATTGACTACAGCTCAGTGTTCAACACCATAGTGCCTGCAAATCTCATCACTAAGCTAAGGACCCTGGGATTAAACACCTCCATCTGCATCTGGATCCTGGACTTCCAGATGAGCATCCCCCAGGTGGTAATGGTAGGTAACAACACATCCGCCAAGCTGATCCTCAACACAGGGGCCCCTCAGGGGTGCATGCTCAGTCCCCTCCTGTACTCCATGTTCACTCATGACTACACGGCCAGGCACAACTCCAACACCATCATTGAGTTTGCCGATGACACAACAGTGGTAGGCCTGATCAGCAACAAAGATGAGACAGCCTATAGGGAGGAGGTCAGAGACCTGGCAGTGTGGTGCCAGGACAACAACCTCTCCCTCAACGTGATCAAGACAAATGAGACGATTGTGGACTACAGGAAAAGGAGGACCGAGCACGCCCCCATTCTCATTGACAGGGCTGTAGTGGAGCAGGTTGAACGCTTCAAGTTCCTTGGTGTCCACATCACCAGCAAACTATCATGGTTTAAACATACCAAGACAGTCTTGAAGAGGGCACGACAATGCCTATTCCCCCTCAGGAGACTGAAAAGATTTGGCATGGGTCCTCAGATGCTCAAAAGGTTCTACAACTGCACCGTGGAGAGCATCACTGCCTGGTATGGCAACTGCTCGGCCTCCGACTGCAAGGCTCTACAGAGGGTAATGCGAACGGCTCAGTACATCACTGGCTACTTGGCTACCAACAAATAGATTTGTAACAACAAATTCATAAAGTATTTTCAATCCAATAGTCATGAGTGCAAACAATTTGGTTTAATTTGAAGTTATACATCTGAAGATATTTCTGTTGGTGTTTACACTATAGGGAATAGGCTTGTTGCCGGGTCCAGAAAAACATTTTTCGACATGACTTCGGCATTCTTTGGAATTCTGATCGGTTTTATGTAATAACTTCAAAGGTAGAAATACACTGAAATGCCTTATTTACATAAATATTAAGACCCTTTGCAATGAGACTCGAAATTGAGCTCAGGTGCATCCTGTTTCCACTGATCATCCTTGAGATGTTTCTAAAACTTGATTGGAGGCCACCTGTGGTAAATTCAATTGATTGGACATGAAAGACAAACACCTGTCTATATAAGGTCCCACAGTTGACAGTGCATGTCAGAGCAAAAATCAAGCCATGTGGTCGAAGGAATTGTCCGTAGAACAGGATTCTGTCAAGGCACAGATCTGGGGAAGGGTTCCAAAACATTTCTATAGCATTGATGGTCCACAAGAACACATTGGCCTCCATAATTCTGAAATGGAAGTAGTTTTGAACCACCAAGGCTCTTCCTAGAGCTGGCCACCCGGCCAAACTGACCAATAGGGGGAGAAGGATCTTGGTCAGGAAGTTGACCAAGAACCCGATGGTCACTCTGACAGAGCTCCAGAGTTCCTCTGTGGAGATGGGAGAACCTTCCAGAAGGACAACCATCTCTGTGGCACTCCACCAATCAGACCTTTATGGTAGAGTGGCCAGACAGTAGCCACACCTCGTAAAAGACACATGACAGCCTGCTTGGAGTTTGCCAAAAAGCATCTAACGACTCTCAGACCATGAAAACAAGTTTCTCCGCTCAGATGAAACCAAGATTGAACCGAATGCCAATTTTCACGTCTGGAGGAAACCTGGCACCATCCCTCGGTGAAGCATGGTGGTTGCATCATCATGTTGTGGGGATTTTTTTCAGTGGCAGGGACTGGAGACTAGTTAGGAATGAGGCAAAGATGAACGGAGCAAAGTACAGAGAGATCCTTGATGAAAACCTGCTCCAGAGCGCTCAGGACCTCAGACTAGGGGGAAGGCTCACCTTCCAACCACGCAGCCAAGACAACGCAGGAGTGGCTTTGGGACAAGTCTCTGAATGTCCTTGAGTGGCCCAGCCAGAGCCCGGACTTGAACCCAGCAACGCTCGCCATCCAACCTGACAGAACTTGAGAGGATCTACCGAGAAGAATGGGAGAAACTCCCCAAATACAGGTGTGCCAAGCTTGTAGCGTCATACCCCAAAAGACTGGAGGCTGTAATCGCTGCCAAAGATGCTTCAACAGAGTAAAGGGTCTGAATACTTATGTAAATATTTTATAATATATATATTTTTTTACATTCTCAAAAATTCCTGAAAACCTGTCTTTGCTTTGTCATTATGCAGTATTGTGTGTAGATTGATGAGGGGGAAAAAACATTTGAATCCATTTTAGAATAAGGCTGTAACGTATCGAAATGTGAAAAAGTCAAGGGGTCTGAATACTTTCCGAATGCACTGTAACGGGCTCTTTTGGTTACTGGCCTTTGTGCCCTGGCAAATTACCTTGGCAAATTGGGCACCTTTTGAAGGCCAAATGGCCCTCGCTGTAAATTCATGAAATTCCTGAAGCCGTCGATAATTCTTAAAAAACTATTTTGAAAGCAAATAAAAAAATCTTTTTTTTTGAACAATTACTCATTATTAAAAATACTTGTAAATAAAAAATGTAATAATAATAATAGTACAAATCAGGTCATTTCATGATTCAAAGTTTATTCACCAAGTGCACAGGGTTAGGGTTAGGGCACAGGATACAGCAGGTTTAAAACAATACAATGACAGTCTTACCTTCAGAGCTCTTTCCCAACAATGCAGTGATAATAATAATAATATAGAGCTCAGCCTGCCTCCAGACGTCCTCCTATGGGCTCTGAAAAAGCCTCAGATTTCTCCACCATTCCTGCAGAGTACCAGGACCTCCTGAAGGTTTTCAGCAAGGCTCGCACCACCTCCCTTCCTCTGCATCATCCCTATGATTGCACCATTGACCTCCTCCCGGGCACCATACTGCCTCGTGGGCGGCTATATTCCCTGTCTGGCCCTGAGACCAAGGCCATGGAGGAGTACAATGTCTCCCCTGCCAGCACAGTTTTCTTCTTTGTGGAAAAGAAGGACAAGACCCTGAGTTCATGCATCGACTACCAGGGGGCAACCATCTTTTCTAAGTTGGGCCGGCGGAACGCCTACCACCTAGTTCGGATACGGGAAGGGGACGAGTGGAAGACAGCCTTCAACATGGCTAATGGACACCACGAATACCTGGCCATGCCGTTTGGACTCACCAACGCCCCCGCAGTGTTCCAGGCCCTGGTAAACAATGTGCTCCGTGACATGCTGAATTGGTTTGTGTTTTGTCTACCTTGTCGACATCCTTGTTTTCTCCCATTCTGCTCAAGAGCATGTCCTCCATGCGCCTCTTGGAGAACCAGTTGTTTGTGAAGGCTGAGAAGTGTGAATTCCATCGCTCCACTATCTCTTTTCTGGGATACGTCATTGCTGAAGGGAACGTTCAGATGGATCCTGACAAGGTGTGCGCGGTGGTGGGTTGGCCCCAAACCTAGAGTGCCTCTGCAACGTTTTCCGGGTATTCGCTCATTTCTACCACCGCTTCATTCGGGGCTACAGCACACTGGCTTCTCCCCTCTCTGCACTCACTTCTCCTAAGGTGCCATTCACTTGTTCCCCAACTGCCGACAGGGCGTTCTTGGACCTTAAGCATCGTTTCACCACAGCCCCCATCCTCATCCATCTGGACCCGTCCCATCAGTTCGTGGTGAAGTTTACCGCCTTAGACGTTGGCCGTTCTGCAGCATCGTTTGACCCAGGACCAAAAGTTGCATCCCTGCTCTTTCCTTTCTCATCGCCTGAACTCCACTGAGAGGAACTATGACATTGGTAATCAGGAGCTTTTTATTTTACCTTTATTTAACTAGGCAAGTCAGTTAAGAAAAAATTCTTATTTTCAATGACGGCCTAGGAACAGTTGATTAACTGCCTGTTCAGGGGCAGAACGACAGATTTGTACCTTGTCAGCTCGGGGGTTTGAACTTGCAACCTTCCGGTTACAAGTCCAATGCTCTAACCACTAGGCTACCCTGCCACCCTAACCCAATGTTCCTAGGCCGTCATTGAAAATAAGAATTTGTTCTTAACTGACTTGCCTGGTTAAATAAAGGTAAAATAAAAAAAATAAAATGACGCCGAGTCTTTTGTTTCAAATATTTTTATTAAACACACACAAGAATGGTGTATAGGTGTATGACAAGTATACAATTCTTATCTAAACATAAAAGAGCATACAGGAACAACAAGACCCAGAGTTCTGGGTGCAGAACAAATAATACAAAACACGATATACAAAACAAGGACACGTAGAAAGAAAGAGGGAAGATGTCCCCCCCCTACCCCCCCATCCCCTATTCCCCCCTCCCAACTGCTCGGGTGGTAGGGCCAGCACACGCTGCCCAAAGGTAGATTAAAATATTACAATTGAGAGTGCGTTAATAAGTACAAATTCACAGCGCCGACTCGTCCAAGTAGGAGAGGAAAGGCTGCCAGATTTTATCAAAAGTTGATCATTTATTGTTCAGAATATATCTAATTCTTTCTAAGTGTACCGTGTTTGCCAATTCACTGAGCCATAATTTGGTAGAGGGCGCTTCCCTCCTTTTCCAAAACAACAAGATTAGTTTTTTTGCCGAGATGAGACCATACGAGATTAGTTGTTTTTGGGGGTTGGTTAATCCGTTTAGGGACTCAGATACTCCCAGGATTATCAGAAGCGGGTCTGGATCTATTGAAGTCTCCAAAACTTCAGAGAGGATCCTAAAAATTCCACACCAATAACCATGCAAGCTAGAGCATAGGGCAAAGCAGTGGAGTAGTGTACCCTGCGTAGCCTGACATTTATCACATGTAGGGGATGTGTCAGGAAATATCCTATGCAGTTTAGTTTTGGAATAGTGTAATCTGTGTAATACCTTGAATTGTATGAGACGATGTCTGGAATTAATGGAGCATGTGTGGATATACTCCAAGCTCTCTTCACAGTCTGCCACTGAGATGTCAGTCCCTAGTTCTTCCTCCCATTTAGCCTTGATGGCATCAGTAGAAGGTGTGCTAACAGATTGAAAAGCATCATATAGACGCGATATCAGTTTATCTGAGGTGGGGCATATTTTTATGCATCCGTCAAACATGGAAGGTTTGGCATTCCCAAATGTTGGGAGGTGTTTTCTAACGTAGTCTCTAAATTGTAGGTATCTGAAAAAATTACTTCTGGGAAGATTATAAGTTTCCCTCAGCAGCTCAAAGGAAGCAAAGGTCCCTTCTATGTATAAATCCCCTATGGTACTTATCCCCAACTCTCCCCATCGCTCAAAGGTGTTATCAAGGTTAGAAGGGGCAAAGGAGGGATTCCTGGCGACAGGGAGCATGAATGACATTGGTCTGAGCTCAAAGTGGACTTTAATTTGCTTCCAGATTCGGACTGTGCTATGTATTATAGGATTGTTACAATAAAGTGACATCTCCAGATTGACAGGCGACAAAATCACAGCGCCAATAGAGAAGGGGTGACACTCCTCACGCTCCATACTAAGCCAGCTGGGTGCCGGGAGTACGTCATCCAACAGAAACGTAACAATGCGGAGGTTAGCATTGGGAGAGACAATCCTCCTTCCATCTTGGATTTACAGAGGTGTTTTTTACCTATCCTGTGTGTTTTATAATCCCAGATGAAAGTCTGCTAAATGACTTAAATGTAAATGTAAAGGATTGATAATTGAGTCCAGTTGTTTATGAAAGGATTTAGGTATGAATACTGGGATGTTCTGATATAGGTAGAGCAGTTGTGGGAGGAAGACCATTTTAATGGCATTAATTCTTCCGAGCAGAGAAATTGGGAGAGTTCTCCAAAATAGTATGTTTGCTTTGAGTTTTTGTATCAGAGAGGGGAAATTCTCTTTAAATAGTAAGGAGTATTGTTTGGTAACTACAATTCCTAGGTAGGTAAATTTTTCTGAAGATAACTTAAATGGGAGATGTTCTAGCCAGGAGGTATTTTGCGACCGTATGGGCATTAATTCACTCTTGTTCCAATTTATTCTGTATCCCGAGAAGGTACCAAACAAATTGATCACATCAAGAATAGCTGGGATACTAGCCTGGGGTTCTGCTACATAGAGGAGGATGTCATCTGCGTATAGGGAGATCTTATTTAGAGTATCTTTAGTATTATAGCCGTGTATTGCTGCATGAGATCTAATCGTCTGAGCGAGCGGTTCGATAATTAGGGCGAAGAGCATAGGCGACAGCGCACAACCCTGCCTTGTCCCCCTGTTGAGGTTAAATCGGGGCGACAATGATTGGTTAGTGAGTATTCTGGCACAGGGGTTCCTATATAAAAGCTGGATCCAATTTATGAACCAATTTATGAATCTCCAATATTAAATTTCTGTAGGACCTTGAATAGATAGGGCCACTCAACTTGGTCAAAGGCCTTTTCGGCGTCAAGAGATATGACGGCAAGGTCCACGTTGGGTAACCTCTGAGAATACATAATATTGAAGAGGCGCCTGAGATTGAAGAATGAGTTTCTGTTAGGGATAAAGCCGGTCTGATCCGAATGGACCAATTTGCCAATTAAAGTGCTAAGCCTGTTAGCCAGAGTTTTTGCTAAAATCTTTTGGTCTGTATTAAGGAGAGATATTGGTCTGTATGACCCTACCTCTTCTGGATCTTTACCCTTCTTATGTATAACTGTAATGAACGCTTCGTCCAAAGTAGAAGGGAGAGCTCCATCCTCATTGGCCTGAATCAACATTTTGTGCAGATAGGGGGAGAGCATGTTGCTGAATGTTTTATAGAATTCACCAGGGTATCCATCTGGGCCCGGGTCTTGCCACTCTTTAGAGATTTAATTGTTTCTCGGATTTCATCAAGAGATATTTCCTTATTCAGGAAGTTAGAATCTTCCTGGTTCAGGGCAGGAAGATTACAGTCCTCCAAAAATGTTTGCATAATTAAGGGGTTAGGATCCGCTTTAGATGTATATAGAGTCTCATAAAACTGCCGGAATCTGTCATTGATGTCTTTGGGGGAAGAGAGTAATTCCCCAGATGCAGATTTAACCCTGTGAATCATTCGGTCACTCACATTTTTTCGAAGTTGTCTGGCGAGTAATTTGTGTGGTTTGTCACCAAACTCAAAATATTTTTGCTTGGCATAGAGAAAAGATTTAGCAATTTTAGCTGAGAGAATCTGATTATATTCAAATTTTAAAGAGGTAATTTTTTTATGTTTCTCCATAGATGGGTGGCTAGCATTCTCCCTATCCAGTAAGTGAATTTGTCCCTCTAGTTCTTCCAGTTCTCCTCTGTTTTGCCTACTCCTGGCAGCCTGAAAGGAGGTGATACAGCCTCTCAGATAAGCCTTCAGTGTTTCCCACAATAATGCTGGGGAGGTCTCTGTGTTGTCGTTGGTATCAAAGAAAAATTTAATTTGGTCTTTAAGATATTCACAGAATGTTGGTTCTGTGAGGAGCTGAGGATTCAACCTCCAGACCCTCTCGTTTGGTACAATGTCACCCAATCTCAGGGAGAAGGTGAGTGGACTGTGGTCCGAGATTATAATATCATGATACCTCACATTACAGGTATAGGGGAGTAGTCTAGCATCCAACAAAAAGTAGTCAATTTGAGTGTAAACCTTGTGAACATGAGAGTAAAAGGAGTATTCCCTACCCGTAGGGTTAGCAATCCTCCATATATCAAATAAGTTTGATTTTTTTATGTAGGTGTTCAAGAATTCGCTTGAATAGGAGGTAGGGGTTCGCCGGGTAGAGGATCTATCCAAATATTGGTCTAGCACACAGTTAAGGTCCCCTCCAATGACCAGGTTAGTATGGGAGATATCTGGAATCAGGGCAAGGACTCTTTTGAAAAAAGAGGGGTTGTCAATGTTTGGCCCATAGATATTTAGTAGAGTTACTGAGGTAGAGTGGATTTCTCCTATTGCGATCACATACCGACCCTCTTTATCCGCAATAGTGGTTTTATGTAGAAAGGGAATTCCTTTCCGTACCAGAATCGCTGTGCCTCTCGTTTTGGCAGAGAAGTTAGAGTGATACACTTGCCCCACCCACCTACACTTAAGTCTGCTATGAGAGTTATTCTTCAGATGGGTTTCTTGCAAAAATATAATATCAGACGAGAGTGCTTTCAAGTGGGCTAGGACCTTGCCCCTCTTAATTGGTTCGTTTAAACCCTTGACATTCCAGGAAGTGAATGTAAGCCCCGCCCTCCTCTCGTTTGTAGTTCCTATGGTGGCCTGCATACCATGTAACTTGATAAAAAGGTAAGAAAGCGCACCAAACCATCACGATCAGCATATGTAGCACCTACACCCGAGCAGTATCCAACCCACCCCCCCCCCCCCCTGCAAGCACCTTTACTTCCCACCCTGTTCCCCTAATTTCCCCAACACTTACACCCCCCATCAACCCACATTTAACAGGCATGTACAAACAGGAGAGAAAAAAAAGGAAAAATAAAAATAATAAACACATTGTCTGGCCGATGCCAAAAAAGCACGGCGCGACCTCGAACAAGAGGTAAAACAAAAATAAAATCCCAACTATACGTTCACCTCTCACTATCCTAGAACTTCTACTAACATATGAACTGAGGAGGCTCCCACGAGTTAAGTGTTCAGTTAGCATCTAATAAACCTAAACCGAATAAGTTGCAACTTAAACATATTGCGCATTTAAGCGTCATCCTGGGTCAATCCCAGAGATAAGCAAGACATAGCCTCAAGATAATATTGCTAAGCACTGCCGGTCAAAAAATAAACCATCCGCAACCGACCTAGTCAGCCGTACCTTTACATACTGTGGGTCAGGAGATCGGAACAAGGATTTGTTAAATTAAACGTTCCCCCCATAAAAAAAAAAGTTTAATAAGTAAAAATATATACCTTATATATACATATATATATATACATATACATACACATTACATACATATACATACATACATACATACACACACACACATACATACATACACACATACATACACACATATACACACACACACACATATATATACATACATACACACACATACACATACCTATATATACATATATATACATACACACACACACACATCCATACATATACATGTATGTATACATACCCACACAAAAAATCATATATAAAAATATATATTTAAAGAATATGTATATACATCCATATGCACACATACACATACAAACATTCATACCCCAGAATAACAATCTACACTGATTTAAAATATACACATACATAATACTAAAATGCTAAGAGAAAATAGTAATAAAGTACAAATAGTAATTATATTTACGCACACCTACACATACATAAGCATTACAGAGGGCTGGTGGGACTCTAGTCGGGAGAGAGGCCCACGGCCAGACAAAGGCAGAACAGCACAAAACATCAACTTGCTAACCAGGCGTCTGCCCCCTCCCAACCATCACCCCCAGTCCCCTGCAAGCAATAAGTAAATGGTATGGTAGTAAGAGTGATGTAAGGATTGTAAAATAACTAACGAAACAAAACAAAAGTGGGGGAATATAAGTATATCCGTCCGAAGGTGTCAGTGATCAAACCTGGAAGTAAAAAATATGCATCGCTGAGCACAGCCGGGATGAAAGTGAATTTAACGTTAAATGAGAGCTCTGACCGCCATCCATTGGTCTGCTCAGCGTCTTACATGCTCTGTAGCCCTTGTTGAGCCCGTTTAATACGTTTTCACCCAATATGGTATAGTATGGATTCGAGTCCATGAGCAGACCCTAACACGCACTAACAAGGCACTCTAACCTGTACTGGGATTGGTGTATATCCCCGGATAAACTTCTCTGCGTCCAAAACCGAGGAGAGCCAAATCTTCTCACCGGAAGGCGGGGTAATTCTTAGTCTTGCAGGGAAGAGTAAGGCTGGGCGAAGATGGAGTTTGTAGAGTTTGGTCATGACATCTCTGTAGTCGGCGCGATGCTTTGCCACATCGGGCGCATAATCCTCATAGACACGGAATGGATGCCCTTTATGTGACAGGTTGCCCCTCATTTGAGCTTCACGCAGGGTAAGATCCTTGGTCTTGAAACTGTGACAACAGATTATTACTGGGCGAGGACGTTGGCCCGGTCCAGGCACTGGGACAAGGGAGCGATGTGCGCGGTCCAGC
Source organism: Oncorhynchus nerka (assembly GCF_034236695.1). Classification (NCBI taxonomy): domain Eukaryota; kingdom Metazoa; phylum Chordata; class Actinopteri; order Salmoniformes; family Salmonidae; genus Oncorhynchus; species Oncorhynchus nerka. Next base: position 608,285 of record NC_088401.1, on the reverse strand, counting down.
TGGGGATCCGAATCCAAAACATCCGATCCCATTGCATCCTTCAATAGCTTGGCGAAGAAGTCAGTAGGGCGAGAGCCCGCCTCTATCCCCTCTGCCAGACCAACAACGCGAAGGTTATTATGTCTGGATCGGCCCTCCAGGTCCACCACTTTCACAGAAAGCCTCTGCACAGTATCCTGCAAGGACGAGCATCGCTTCTCTAACTCGTCGATCCTACCAGCGTTGAATTCAGAAGCTTTCTCAAGGTCCACAATACTCTGGCCATGCGAAGCGACCGTTCGAATGACGCTCTCGATTTTGGTGTCCAGCTCAGCAATAGTGGCCTTAAGATCCTCAGCTATAGCAACACGTAGCTCCCCCAAAGCACGGGTAAGTTCTGTAAGTGTCATGTTGTTGCATGTGCCTCCCGCCATGTCTGTTTCGTTGTTTAGTGGGGAGTAGGCCTCCGCTGTGGCTTTTATTGTCCTTTGGTCGCTTATTACTCGGCATTTTCATATAAAAAGTTACAATCTTGTATTAGAAAGAAACGTTTGTTGTAAAAAGTGCCATAAAGTTAAATTAGATTATTTTGCAAAAAAGTTGCAGGAGCCTCTCACGCACAGCCGTTCACTCCAACATGCTAGCTCCGCCCTCTCAATGACGCCGAGTCTTGTTCAAAGCTTCTTGCGTTTAAGATGGCTTTGGAGGAGTGGAGGCACTGGCTTGAATGGGCAGAACTTAGTTTGGACCGACCATAAGAATCTTGAATTTCTCAACTCTTTGGGCTCTGTTATTCAGTCGGCTTAACTTTACCATCACCTACCGCCTCTGGGTCCAAGAATATTCAGCCTGATGCCCTCTCTATCGCCTGTATAGTTCTGTGGCTACAACATCAGATCCAGAGACCATCCTCCCTACCTCTTGTCTCACTGCTACACTTGTCTGGGGAATGAAGAGCCTGATCCGCAAGGTGCAGGAGGGGGTTCCAGCTAACCGGATGTTCGTCCCTTATACGGCCCGCTCGCTGGTCCTGGAATTGGCCCATTCCTCGAAGCTTACCTGTCTTCCAAGCTCCGGCCGGAATCTGGCTTTCATCCGACAATGTTTTTGGTGGCCCACTATGGTTTCTGACATCTCCTCATTCATCGCCACCTGCACTGTCTGCGCTCAGAACAAGACTCAGCGTCATGCTCCGGCTGGCCTCCTTCAACCACTCCCTGTTCCTCACCACCCATGGTCCCATATATCCTTGGACTTTGTCACTGGTCTCCCTCCATCTGATGGCAACACCACCATCCTTACAGTGGTGGATAGGTTTTCTAAAGCTGCCCATTTTATTCCCCTCCCCAAGTTACCTTCATCCAAGAAGACGGCCCAGCTCATGGTGCAGCACGTCTTCCGAATCCATGGACATCCAGCCAACATGGTCTCCAATCGTGGTCCTCAGTTCTCGTCTCGATTCTGGAAGGCGTTCTCCAATGGTCAGTCGAGCTTGCCATTTAGGACCTGGAAACGACTCTTCAGTGCCTCGTCTCGGCCAATCCCACAAACTGGAGCCAGCAACTCGTGTGGGTGGAGTACGCCCGGAGCACCCTTCCCTGCTCGGCCACTGGGCTCTCGCCTTTCGAGTGTTCCCTGGGTTACCAGACTCTGCTATAAGGGGTACTGGAGTGGTTTTATATACAGGTCAGTGTCAGTACCTTATTCAATGTCCAGGGGTAATGGAGTGGTTGTATATACAGGTGAGTGTCAGTACCCATTATTTATTCTTACCACCTTTTTCTCCCCAATTTCGATCTTGTCTCATCTCTGCAACTCCCCAACGGGCTCTGGAGGCCATGCGTCCTCCAAAACAGCACCTGCCTAACCACGCTTCTTAACACCTGCCAGCTTAACCCGGAAGCCAGCTATGGGGTGGAGGAAACACCGTCCAACAGACGTCTGAGGTCAGCCGCAGGCGCCCTGCCCACCACAAGGAGTCGCTAGAGCGCAAGGAGCCAAGTAAAGCCCTCCGTCCAAACCCTCCCATAACTCGGATGACGCTGGGCCAATTGTGCACCGCCCTATGGGACTCACAATCATGGCCGGTTGTGATACAGCCTGGGAACGTACCCAGGTCTTTAGTGGCGCCTCTAGCACTGAGATGCAGTGCCTTAGACCGCTGCACCACCCGGGAGGCCCCAGTGTCATTACCTTATTCAATGTGCAGGGTTACTGGAGTGGTTAGTTATACAGGACAGTACCTTATTCAATGTGCAGGGTTACTGGAGTGGTTGGTTATACAGGACAGTACCTTATTCAATGTGCAGGGTTACTGGAGTGGTTGGTTATACAGGACAGTACCTTATTCAATGTGCAGGGTTACTGGAGTGGTTGGTTATACAGGACAGCACCTTATTCAATGACCAGGGTACTGGAGTGGTTGGTTATACAGGACAGTACCTTATTCAATGTCCAGGGTACTGGAGTGGTTGGTTATACAGGACAGTACCTTATTCAATGTGCAGGGTTACTGGAGTGGTTGGTTATACAGGACAGTACCTTATTCAATGTCCAGGGTACTGGAGTGGTTGGTTATACAGGACAGTACCTTATTCAATGTTCAGGGTTACTGGAGTGGTTGGTTATACAGGACAGTACCTTATTCAATGTGCAGGGTTACTGGAGTGGTTGGTTATACAGGACAGTACCTTATTCAATGTGCAGGGTTACTGGAGTGGTTGGTTATACAGGACAGTACCTTATTCAATGTGCAGGGTTACTGGAGTGGTTGGTTATACAGGACAGTACCTTATTCAATGTGCAGGGTTACTGGAGTGGTTGGTTATACAGGACAGTACCTTATTCAATGTGCAGGGTTACTGGAGTGGTTGGTTATACAGGACAGTGTCAGTACCTTATTAAAATAGATAGATACTAATTGTAATATATACATGTAAACAGGAGGAGTAGTGACGAGTAGCAGGATAAATAGATGGATACTAATTGTAATATATACATGTAAACAGTAGTAATAGTGACCAGTAGCAGGATAAATAGATGGATACTAATTGTAATATATACATGTAAACAGTAGTAATAGTGACCAGTAGCAGGATAAATAGATGGATACTAATTGTAATGACAATCAATAATCATTGAACAGCAGCGTAATGGAGTACTAAATCTAATCAGGGGTGTAGGTTTTTGTCTGAGTGGGTAGAGACCTGTGGATGGGCATAGAGTCAGTGTGGATAGTCTGTGGGAGAGGGAGAGCAGTAGTTGTTAGCCATATAACAGTCTTATAGAAGCTGTTTAGGAGTGTGTTTGTGAGAGCCTTGATGCATCAGTACCGCCTGCCGGACGGGATCATGGAGAACAGTCCATGTCTCTGGTATCCAACAGGATAAATGCAAATTGACAACCCCATACTTCAGCCCATGTCTTTATAGCCACTATGTTGCATCAGTTATTGGGCTCATATTTTAAATATAATTTTAGATTTTTTTCATTCATTTTGGAGTAGAATGTCAATCTAAAAAGTCAACAGAACTGAGTTTCTCAGTCCTTCTACATAAATTAATTATACCGGGGAGGACAGCGGACCCCTTAAGCAAGGGGACTTGAATTGCGTAAACTTACAGTTTAATGCATGTGCAAAATGATCCTCTTTCCCTAAAAGCATGATGGTCATGACTTTTTTTTTACATGAAAGAGGGGTTTAACTTGGCCCCAGACAATCGATCTGAGATGAGGTTCAGTCATGGGATTTTCTTTTGCTTTAACAAATCAAATCAAAGTTTATTGGTTTAGCAGGTGTTATAGCGGTGCAATGAAGCGGTGCAATGAAATGCTAGCTCCTAACAATGCAGTAAAGTGTCAAACAATTAAAATGTCAAGAAAAATAAATACAAAAAGGCAGGACGAATCCAATTAACAACCCAAATAGCACTGTAGCAGTAACAGGCCATATTCAACGGGTGTTGTACACACATCACATAACGTTAGCTAACGAGCCAGCCACCTAATGTTAACTAGTTAAACAACAATGAGCAAAGTGCCAACAATGAACAAAGTGCCAACAATGACTAACATTAGGCTCCAAATAGAAAAGCAAACAGCTCTGGAAAACAAATAATAATGTCCGCTACGGAGCCAGCCAGCTAATGTTAGCTGGCTAGCTAACAGTACACATTAGCTTAAGCTTAAGACATAAGACATATAAAAAGCTAGCTTGGTAAACAATGAACCTAGCTAGGTAAACAACGTTTAAGATCACACACGTCACGCAACGTTAGCTAATGAGCCAGCCAACTAATGTTAGCTAGTTAAACAACAATGAACAAAGTGCCAACAATGCCTAACATTAGGCCAACAATGCCTAACATTAGGCCAACAATGCCTAACATTAGGCCAACAATGCCTAACATTAGGCCAACAATAAGTAACATTAGGCCAACAATGCCTAACATTAGGCCAACAATAAGTAACATTAGGCCAACAATGCCTAACAATGTCTAACATTAGGCCAACAATGCCTAACATTAGGCCAACAATGCCTAACAATGCCTAACATTAGGCCAACAATGCCTAACAATGCCTAACATTAGGCCAACAATGCCTAACAATGCCTAACATTAGGCCAACAATGCCTAACAATGCCTAACATTAGGCCAACAATGCCTAACATTAGGCCAACAATGCCTAACATTAGGCCAACAATGCCTAACATTAGGTCAACAATGCCTAACATTAGGCCAACAATGCCTAACATTAGGCCAACAATGCCTAACATTAGGCCAACAATGCCTAAAATTAGGTCAACAATGCCTAACATTAGGCCAACAATGCCTAACATTAGGCCAACAATGCCTAACATTAGGCCAACAATGCCAAACAATGCCTAACATTAGGCCAACAATGCCAAACAATGCCTAACATTAGGTCAACAATGCCTAACAATGCCTAACATTAGGCCAACAATGCCTAACAATGCCTAACATTAGGCCAACAATGCCTAACAATGCCTAACATTAGGCCAACAATGCCTAACAATGCCTAACAATGCCTAACATTAGGCCAACAATGCCTAACAATGCCTAACATTAGGCCAACAATGCCTAACAATGCCTAACATTAGGCCAACAATGCCTAACAATGCCTAACATTAGGCCAACAATGCCTAACAATGCCTAACATTAGGCCAACAATGCCTAACAATGCCTAACATTAGGCCAACAATGCCTAACAATGCCTAACATTAGGCCAACAATGCCTAACAATGCCTAACATTAGGCCAACAATGCCAAACAATGCCTAACATTAGGCCAACAATGCCTAACAATGCCTAACATTAGGCCAACAATGCCTAACATTAGGCCAACAATGCCTAACATTAGGCAACAATGCCTAACATTAGGCCAACAATGCCTAACAATGCCTAACATTAGGCCAACAATGCCTAACAATGCCTAACATTAGGCCAACAATGCCAAACAATGCCTAACAGTGCTGGGAGCTAACCAACCAGGTTCAATGTTAGCTAGCTAACATTAGGCTCTAACTAGGACAGCAAACGGCTCTGGGAAACTAATCATAACGTCAGCTAGGGAGCCAGCCAGCTAATCGCAGCTAGCTAGATAACAGTAGACTTTAGCTTGAAATGAAACCACTTTCTTTCAAAATGTAGATTCATGTAATATCTGAAAATGTAGCTATCTATCTTACCTGTATACATCATCATACATGATGGACACGTCTCCCTGTCAGGAATGCCATACCACGGTTGCCCTTAGTTTGAAGATGTAATCCAGAGACAGGTGTTTTCTCCATCTCTTTAGCTATCATACTCTAATTACACTGATTTCAAAACTTGATCCTCCAGAAAGTAGAGGATGCAGCTCCACGACACGATACATTTAAAAAACATGGTCGACAGGATTACAAACACAGAGATCAAATAGACAGAAGCTTTCAATATGGCAGACTAATCAACTCCTCTCTCTGCATGTCCTGCCCACTCATTATCTCAGCCAATCATGGCTAGTTTTGGCTACTTTTTCTGTGGCTTAACCAACAAGGCTCGTAATTTAACAATTGTATTCGTATTTACAGACGGCATACAAGTTTGTTATTAAGGCACATGAAAATGCACTTGTTCGAGAAGGCATTTCTGCCAAAAAACATTTGATAAAAAAACAATTTTTTTACGTTCAAACGGCTCTCCTGTGAAGTCGTAACTTGCGACATACACCTAGTTTTCTGGGTCACATATGGTCGGTCATACATTTGGCAGGAGGTTAGGAAGTGCAGCTCAGTTTCCACCTCATTTTGTGTGCAGTGTGCACATAGCCTGTCTTCTCTTGAGAGCCAGGTCTGCCTACGGTGGCCTTTCTCAATAGCAAAGCTCACTAAGTCTGTACATAGTCAAAGCTTTCCCTAAGTTTGGGTCAGTCACAGTGGGCAGGTACTCTCTGTTTAGGGCCAAATTGCATTCTAGTTCGTTCTGTTTTTTTGTTGTTATTCCTTTCCAATGTGTCAAGTCATGATTTGTTTGGGTCTAATTGTGTCAGTCTCTCTCTCTTCTCTCTCTCTGCTCTCTCTTCGCTCTCTCTCTTCTCTCTCTCTGTTCTCTCTTCACTCTCTCTTCTCTCTCTCTTCGCTCTCTCTCTTTGCTCTCTCTGCTCTCTCTGCTCTCTCTCTTCGCTCTCTCTCTTCGCTCTCTCTTCGCTCTCTCTCTTTGCTCTCTCTGCTCTCTCTGCTCTCTCTTCTCTCTCTGCTCTCTCTCTTCGCTCTCTCTCTTCGCTCTCTCTCTTCGCTCTCTCTTCGCTCTCTCTCTTCGCTCTCTCTTCGCTCTCTCTCTTCGCTCTCTCTCTGCTCTCTCTCTTCGCTCTCTCTTCGCTCTCTCTCTTCGCTCTCTCTCTCTGCTCTCTCTGCTCTCTCTTCTCTCTCTGCTCTCTCTCTTCGCTCTCTCTCTTCGCTCTCTCTCTTCGCTCTCTCTCTTCGCTCTGTGTGTGTCACCATAGCACCAGGAGCCATCACCATGGGAACCAGAGCTTGTCAAAGAAGAAGTGGTCTGTCTGGTCGCTATGGAAACAGCTAAATACATTCCAACAGTATACATACAGTACAGCGGCACTCAGAGTGACCAGTGAGATTGGAGCTAAATATCACAAGGGTCAGAACCAAACAGAGTGATGAGAGTGAGAGAGGGAGAACACAATCTGATTACATTCAGTTACTTTTGGATTACTTTCCCCTTGAGAGGCATTAGAAGAAGACAAAAGGATCCATCAAATGCATTTTGTGTGTCATCATATTAGACTCTGACTTGTGTTCTCCCTCAGGTGGAACAAATGTAACCAATTTAATTTAAACGTATGACTTTTTTTCAATGATTTATTGAATGTCAGATTTTTTTTCTCACAAATATTATTTTGAATGTAAAAGTATAAGTAATTATGTACTTTATGAAAAGTATCTGTATTCTGATTGTAATATTTTAGCTGGTAACTGATAACAGTTACAGAGAAAGAGGCTGGCGCTCCCAGTGACTGCCTGAAAAAAATGATATTCGGAGTTTGAGTCTCCGCATTACCAGCGAGGCGAGAGAGAGGCGGGGCGCGGGAAGAGGTGCATCAGTAACGGAATCACTGTTTGCCAGCCAGCCGGTAATTAGTGATGTCCGTTTGTTAGAGCGTGAAGACAACGGAGAGGAGCGGCCAGTGGAAGAGAGAGTGGCGTGGAGCCACCGGGGTGATAATGGGGCAGTGGCGCGTGAGGAGGCGATGACAAAGCCTTTACCGCTGCAGCCCTTCCTAACCGGATAACATCACCTACACACACCGGGGAATCTTTTTTTCACCTAGTTTTACCGAGCCTGCACTCTCTGGGCCAGTGCTACTGGATTACCGAGTTACCGTGCTAAACTAGGGATTTTATCTATTTTGGCTACACCCAGAGAAGGGTGGATGAGGCGGGAGATATGAGGGGTCCACTGCGCCCACTGCGACTGGGTCTCTGTTGCCTTCATTTACCCATGTAGGTTAGTTCGAGTTCTGTCGTCTATCTATGGAGCTGTCGCTATAGAAGTGCCATTATCTCCCGGCATCTGCTGCTCTCTAGGCTACCGTGTCTACTGTCTGCTGCACCCAACCTGTAGAGAGAGGGAGAGTTGAGGGAGTAAAGATAGAGAGGAAGTGGGGGGAAAGAGAGGAAGTGGGGGGAAAGAGAGAAATAGAGGGGGAATATATATATATATATATATATAGCGAGAGAAAGACAGAGATCTGCAGGTTATTTATCTGTTGGAGCTACAGTCTGCCGCCAGGGGCTCTGATGAGTGAAGCCCTGAAAAGGAGCTGTCTGACCAGGGACAACTAGGCTGTCCTCCTGTCTGTCTTTCTGTCTGTCTACCGGAGAACACTGGGACAGTAGTGCCTGTGGACCCGATGCTGTGTGCACCTGATGGTCGGCGTGCCCGCTGTTTCCTCTCGCTGGTGGGAGAGGCTCAAGACGTTGTGTCCAGAGCGCGCTAGGAGGATGCTGCGCCAGGTGTGTTTGTGAGAGAGAGAAGGATGTTTGTGTGTGTGTGAGAGAGAGAAAGGATGTTCATGTGTTTGTGTGTGTATCCATGTGTGTGTGTGTGATTCAGGTGTTGCAGGCAGGCCTGAGGAGCTCTTTCCAGGCTCTGGGTCGGTTCGTGGCGAGCCACCCAGTCTTCTTCGCCTCCGCCCCCGTACTGGTGTCTGTCCTGCTGGGGGCCAGCTTCAGGTAACAGACACACCTAAAAATACAGAGCTCAATGTTATATATTTTTTTATTCAGAAAAAGAAGCCACATGGCATGAAGGGCCACAGCATGTTGATTGGTGCAGGTCTGTAGCAGACTCCTACATGATGATTGGTGCAGGCCTGTAGCAGACTCCTACATGATGATTGGTGCAGGTCTGTAGCAGACTCCTACATGGTGACATGTTGATTGGTGCAGGCCTGTAGCAGACTCCTACATGTTGATTGGTGCAGGTCTGTAGCAGACTCCTACATGTTGATTGGTGCAGGCCTGTAGCAGACTCCTACATGATGATTGGTGCAGGCCTGTAGCAGACTCCTACATGATGATTGGTGCAGGTCTGTAGCAGACTCCTACATGGTGACATGTTGATTGGTGCAGGCCTGTAGCAGACTCCTACATGTTGATTGGTGCAGGTCTGTAGCAGACTCCTACATGTTGATTGGTGCAGGTCTGTAGCAGACTCCTACATGTTGATTGGTGCAGGTCTGTAGCAGACTCCTACATGATGATTGGTGCAGGTCTGTAGCAGACTCCTACATGATGATTGGTGCAGGCCTGTAGCAGACTCCTACATGATGATTGGTGCAGGCCTGTAGCAGACTCCTACATGATGATTGGTGCAGGCCTGTAGCAGACTACTACATGATGACATGTTGATTGGTGCAGGCCTGTAGCAGACTCCTACATGTTGATTGGTGCAGGTCTGTAGCAGACTCCTACATGATGATTGGTGCAGGTCTGTAGCAGACTCCTACATGGTGACATGTTGATTGGTGCAGGCCTGTAGCAGACTCCTACATGTTGATTGGTGCAGGCCTGTAGCAGACTCCTACATGATGATTGGTGCAGGCCTGTAGCAGACTACTACATGATGACATGTTGATTGGTGCAGGTCTGTAGCAGACTCCTACATGATGATTAGTGCAGGTCTGTAGCAGACTCCTACATGATGATTGGTGCAGGTCTGTAGCAGACTCCTACATGATGATTGGTGCAGGTCTGTAGCAGACTCCTACATGGTGACATGTTGATTGGTGCAGGTCTGTAGCAGACTCCTACATGATGATTGGTGCAGGTCTGTAGCAGACTCCTACATGATGATTGGTGCAGGTCTGTAGCAGACTCCTACATGTTGATTGGTGCAGGCCTGTAGCAGACTCCTACATGTTGATTGGTGCAGGTCTGTAGCAGACTCCTACATGATGATTGGTGCAGGTCTGTAGCAGACTCCTACATGATGATTGGTGCAGGTCTGTAGCAGACTCCTACATGATGATTGGTGCAGGCCTGTAGCAGACTCCTACATGATGATTGGTGCAGGCCTGTAGCAGACTCCTACATGATGATTGGTGCAGGTCTGTAGCAGACTCCTACATGTTGACATGTTGATTGGTGCAGGCCTGTAGCAGATTCTGACATGTTGATTGGTGCAGGTCTGTAGCAGACTCCTACATGTTGATTGGTGCAGGTCTGTAGCAGACTCCTACATGATGATTGGTGCAGGTCTGTAGCAGACTCCTACATGTTGATTGGTGCAGGCCTGTAGCAGACTCCTACATGATGATTGGTGCAGGTCTGTAGCAGACTCCTACATGATGATTGGTGCAGGTCTGTAGCAGACTCCTACATGATGATTGGTGCAGGTCTGTAGCAGACTCCTACATGTTGATTGGTGCAGGCCTGTAGCAGACTCCTACATGATGATTGGTGCAGGCCTGTAGCAGACTCCTACATGATGATTGGTGCAGGTCTGTAGCAGACTCCTACATGATGATTGGTGCAGGTCTGTAGCAGACTCCTACATGTTGATTGGTGCAGGCCTGTAGCAGACTCCTACATGATGATTGGTGCAGGCCTGTAGCAGACTCCTACATGATGATTGGTGCAGGTCTGTAGCAGACTCCTACATGTTGATTGGTGCAGGCCTGTAGCAGACTCCTACATGATGATTGGTGCAGGCCTGTAGCAGACTCCTACATGATGATTGGTGCAGGTCTGTAGCAGACTCCTACATGGTGACATGTTGATTGGTGCAGGCCTGTAGCAGACTCCTACATGTTGATTGGTGCAGGTCTGTAGCAGACTCCTACATGTTGATTGGTGCAGGCCTGTAGCAGACTCCTACATGATGATTGGTGCAGGCCTGTAGCAGACTCCTACATGATGATTGGTGCAGGTCTGTAGCAGACTCCTACATGGTGACATGTTGATTGGTGCAGGCCTGTAGCAGACTCCTACATGTTGATTGGTGCAGGTCTGTAGCAGACTCCTACATGTTGATTGGTGCAGGTCTGTAGCAGACTCCTACATGTTGATTGGTGCAGGTCTGTAGCAGACTCCTACATGATGATTGGTGCAGGCCTGTAGCAGACTCCTACATGATGATTGGTGCAGGCCTGTAGCAGACTCCTACATGTTGATTGGTGCAGGTCTGTAGCAGACTCCTACATGATGATTGGTGCAGGTCTGTAGCAGACTCCTACATGGTGACATGTTGATTGGTGCAGGCCTGTAGCAGACTCCTACATGATGATTGGTGCAGGTCTGTAGCAGACTCCTACATGATGATTGGTGCAGGTCTGTAGCAGACTCCTACATGTTGATTGGTGCAGGCCTGTAGCAGACTCCTACATGTTGATTGGTGCAGGTCTGTAGCAGACTCCTACATGATGATTGGTGCAGGTCTGTAGCAGACTCCTACATGATGATTGGTGCAGGTCTGTAGCAGACTCCTACATGATGATTGGTGCAGGCCTGTAGCAGACTCCTACATGATGATTGGTGCAGGTCTGTAGCAGACTCCTACATGTTGACATGTTGATTGGTGCAGGCCTAGCAGATTCTGACATGTTGATTGGTGCAGGTCTGTAGCAGACTCCTACATGTTGATTGGTGCAGGTCTGTAGCAGACTCCTACATGATGATTGGTGCAGGTCTGTAGCAGACTCCTACATGTTGATTGGTGCAGGCCTGTAGCAGACTCCTACATGATGATTGGCGCAGGCCTGTAGCAGACTCCTACATGATGATTGGTGCAGGCCTGTAGCAGATTCTGACATGTTGATTGGTGCAGGCCTGTAGCAGATTCTGACATGTTGATTGGTGCAGGCCTGTAGCAGATTCTGACATGTTGATTGGTGCAGGTCTGTAGCAGATTCTGACATGATGCACAAAGTTATTCTGCTATTGTGTGTGTTTGTGCGCGTGTGTGTGCGTTTCAGTCGGTATAGAGTGGAAGGTAACGTGGAGTCCCTCCTGGTTCCTAAACACAGTCTGGCAAAGATAGAAGGAAACCTGGTGGACTCATTGTTTCCTGTCAACAGGTCTGTTATCTACTATTACTGTCTAATAGCTCTGTTTCTACTATTATCTACATATCTACTAGTATCTACTGTTATCTACATATTATCTACTGTTATCTACATATTATCTACTATTACCTAATATTATCTACATATCTACTTGTATCTAATAGTATCTACCTTTATCTACTATTGCTGTCTAATAGCTCTGTCTCTACTAGTATCTACTGTTATCTACATATCTACTAGTATCTAATATTATCTACTGTTATCTACTATTACTGTCTAATAGCTCTGTCTCTACTAGTATCTACTGTTATCTACATATCTACTAGTATCTAATATTATCTAATATGATCTACTATTACTGTCTAATAGCTCTGTTTCTACTATTATCTACTATTATCTACTATTAGTCTCATAGCTCTGTCTCCACTATTATCTACTATTATCTACTATTATCTACTAGTATCTACTATTATCTACTATTACTGTCTAATAGCTTTGTCTCTACTATTATCTACATATCTACTAGTATCTACCATTATCTACTGGTATCTACTATTAGTATCATAGCTCTGTCTCCACTATTATCTACTAATATCTACATATCTACTGGTATCTACTATTATCTAATGGTATCTACTATTAGTCTCATAGCTCTGTTTCTACTATTATCTAGATATTATCCAGAATCTATTATTATCTACTATTACTGTCTAATAGCTTTGTCTCCACTATTATCTACTATTATCTACTAGTATCTACTATTATCTACTATTATCTACATATCTACTAGTATCTACTGGTATCTACTATTAGTCTCATAGCTCTGTTTCTACTATTATCTACTATTACTGTCTAATAGCTCTGTCTCTACTAGTATCTACTGGTATCTACTATTATCTACTGGTATCTACTATTAGTCTCATAGCTCTGTTTCTACTAGTATCTACTATTATCTACTAGTATCTACTATTATCTACTATTACTGTCTAATATCTCTGTCTCTACTATTATCTACTATTATCTACATATCTACTAGTATCTACTATTACTCTCTAATAGCTCTGTCTCTACTATTATCTACTATCATCTACATATCTACTATTATCTACTATTACTGTCTAAAATCACTGTCTCTACTATTATCTACTATTATCTACATATCTACTAGTATCTAATAGTATCTACCCTTATCTACTATTACTGTCTAATAGCTCTGTCTCTACTATTATCTACTATTACCTTTATTTAACTAGGCAAGTCAGTTAAGAACAAATTCTTATTTTCAATGACGGCCTTCTATCATCTACATATCTACTATTACTATCTAATATCCCTGTCTCTACTATTATCTACTATTATCTACAATTACAGTCTCATATCTCTGTTTCTGCTATTATCTACTATTATCTACTATTATCTACATATCGACTTGTATCTTCTATTATCTACTGTTATCTACTATTACTGTCTAATACCTGTCTACTAGTATCTACTATTATCTACTGTTAAGAACTCTTACTGTCTAATATCTCTGTCTCTACTAGTATCTACTATTATCTACTAGTATCTACTATTAGTCTAATATCTGTCTCTACTATTATCTACTATTATCTACTAGTATCTACTATTAGTCTAATATCTGTCTCTACTATTATCTTCATGTTATCTACTACCACTATCTAATACCTCTGTCTCTACTATTATCTACTAGTATCTACTATTAGTCTAATATCTGTCTCTACTATTATCTTCATGTTATCTACTACCACTATCTAATATCTCTGTCTCTACTATTATCTTCATGTTATCGACTACCACTATCTAATACCTTTGTCTCTACTATTATCTACTATTATCTACTATTAGTCTAATATCTCTGTCTCTACTATTATCTTCATGTTATCGACTACCACTATCTAATACCTCTGTCTCTACTATTATCTACTATTATCTACTATTAGTCTAATATCTCTGTCTACTATTATCTTCATGTTATCTACTACCACTATCTAATATCTCTGTCTCTACTATTATCTTCATGTTATCGACTACCACTATCTAATACCTCTGTCTCTACTATTATCTACTATTATCTACTATTAGTCTAATATCTCTGTCTCTACTATTATCTACTAGTATCTACTACCACTATCTAATATCTCTGTCTCTACTATTATCTTCATGTTATCTACTACCACTATCTAATATCTCTGTCTCTACTATTATCTACTAGTATCTACTACCACTATCTAATATCTCTGTCTCTACTATTATCTTCATGTTATCTACTACCACTGTCTAATACCTCTGTCTCTACTATTATCTACTATTATCTACTAGTATCTACTATTAGTCTAATATCTGTCTCTACTATTATCTTCATGTTATCTACTACCACTATCTAATACCTCTGTCTCTACTATTATCTTCATGTTATCTACTACCACTATCTAATACCTCTGTCTCTACTATTATCTTCATGTTATCTACTACCACTATCTAATACCTCTGTCTCTACTATTATCTACTAGTATCTACTATTAGTCTAATATCTGTCTCTACTATTATCTACTATTATCTACTAGTATCTACTATTAGTCTAATATCTGTCTCTACTATTATCTTCATGTTATCTACTACCACTATCTAATACCTCTGTCTCTACTATTATCTACTAGTATCTACTATTAGTCTAATATCTGTCTCTACTATTATCTACTAGTATCTACTATTAGTCTAATATCTCTGTCTCTACTATTATCTTCATGTTATCTACTACCACTATCTAATATCTCTGTCTCTACTATTATCTACTAGTATCTACTACCACTATCTAATATCTCTGTCTCTACTATTATCTTCATGTTATCTACTACCACTATCTAATATCTCTGTCTCTACTATTATCTTCATGTTATCTACTACCACTATCTAATATCTGTCTCTACTATTATCTTCATGTTATCTACTACCACTATCTAATATCTCTGTCTCTACTATTATCTTCATGTTATCTACTACCACTATCTAATATCTCTGTCTCTACTATTATCTACTAGTATCTACTACCACTATCTAATATCTGTCTCTACTATTATCTTCATGTTATCTACTACCACTATCTAATATCTCTGTCTCTACTATTATCTTCATGTTATCTACTACCACTATCTAATACCTCTGTCTCTACTATTATCTTCATGTTATCTACTACCACTATCTAATACCTCTGTCTCTACTATTATCTACTAGTATCTACTATTAGTCTAATATCTGTCTCTACTATTATCTACTATTATCTACTAGTATCTACTACCACTATCTAATATCTGTCTCTACTATTATCTTCATGTTATCTACTACCACTGTCTAATATCTCTGTCTCTACTATTATCTTCATGTTATCTACTATTACAATGCATTCAGAGTATTCAGATCCCTTCACTTTTCCACATTACAGCCTTATTCTTAAACAGATTAAATATTTTTTTCACTCATCAATCTACACACAATACCCTATAATGACATCACAATACCCCATAATGACATCACAATACCCCATAATGACATCACAATACCCCATAATGACATCACAATACCCCATAATGACAAACGTTTTGCAAGTGTATTAAAAATAAACAATGGAAATATTACATTTACATAAGTATTCAGACCCTTTACTCAGTAGATTGTTGTAGCACCTTAGGCAGTGATTACAGCCTCGAGTCTTCTTAGGTATGACGCTACAAGCTTGGCACACCTGTATTTGGGGAGTTTCTCCCATTCTTCTCTGCAGATCCTCTCTGTCAGGTTGGATGGGAAGCGTCACTGCACAGCTATTTTCAGTTCTCTCCAGAGATATTTCGATCAGGTTCAAGTCCGGGCCCTGGCTGGGCTACTCAAGGACATTGAGACTTGTCCTGAAGCCACTCCTGCGTTATCTTGGCTGTGTCCTTAGGGTCGTTGTCATGTTGGAAGGTGAACCTTCACCCCAGTCTGAGGTCATGAGCGCTCTGGAGCAGGTTTTCATCAAGGATCTCTCTGTACTTTGCTCTGTTCATCTTTCCCTTAATCCCGACTATTCTCCCAGTCCTTGAAAAACATCCCCACAGCATGATGCTGCCATTTTTACATTTTATTTAGTTAACCTTTATTGAACTAGGAACTATAAATAAATGGATGAGCGATGGCCGAATGTTATAGGTGCAGTAGATGGTATAGAGTACAGTATATACATATGAGATGAGTAATGTAATATAAACATTATATAACATTATATAAAGTGGCGTTGTTTAAAGTGACTAGTGATACATTTATTACATCCAATTTTTTATTATTCAAGTGGCTAGAGATTTGAGTCAGTATGTTGGCAGCAGCCACTCAATGTTAGTGATGGCTGTCTAACAGTCTGATGGCTGTTTTTCAGTCTCTCGGTCCCAGCTTTGATGCACCTGTACTGACCTCGCCTTCTGGATGATAGCGGGGTGAACAGGCAGTGGCTCGGTGGTTGTTGTCCTTGATGATCTTTTTGTCCTTCCTGTCACATCGGGTGGTGTAGGTGTCCTGCAGGGCAGGTAGTTTGCCCCCTGTGATGTGTTGTGCAGACCTCACTACCCTCTGGCAAGCCTTGCTGTTGTGGGCGGAGCAACTGCCGTAGCAGGCAGTGATACAGCCCGACAGGATGCTCTCGATTGTGCATCTGTAAAAGTTTGTGAGTGTTTTTGGTGACAAGCCAAATTTCTTCATCCTCCTGAGGTTGAAGAGGCGTTGGTGCGCCTTCTTCACGACGCTGTCTGTGTGGGTTGACCAATTCAGTTTGTCCGTGATGTGTACGACGAGGAACTTAAAACTTTCCACCTTCTCCACTACTGTCCCGTCGATGTGGATAGGGGGGTGCTCCCTCTGCTGTTTCCTGAAGTCCACGATCATCTCCTTTGTTTTGTTGATGTTGAGTGTGAGGATATTTTCCTGACACCACACTCCGAGGGCCCTCACCTCCTCCCTGTAGGCCGTCTCGTTGTTGTTGGTAATCAAGTCTACCACTGTAGTGTCGTCTGCAAACTTGATGATTGAGTTGAAGGCGTGCATGGCCATGCAGTCATGGGTGAACAGGGAGTACAGGAGAGGGCTGAGAACGCACCCTTGTGGGGCCCCAGTGTTGAGGATCAGCGGGGTGGAGATGGGGTGGGAGCGGCCCGTCAGAAAGTCCAAGACCCAGTTGCACAGGGCGGGGTCGAGACCCAGGGTCTCGTGCTTAATGACGAGTTTGGAGGGTGCTATGGTGTTAAATGCTGAGCTGTAGTCGATGAACAGTAATCTTACATAGGTATTCCTCTTGTCCAGATGGGTTAGGGCAGTGTGCAGTGTGATTGTGATTACGGCATCTGTGGACCTATTGGGGCGTTATGAAAATTGGAGTGGGTCTTGGGTGTCAGGTAGGGTGGAGGTGATATGATCCTTGACTAGTCTCTGAAAGCACTTCATGATGGTGATAGTCATTTAGTTCAGTTACCTTAGCTTTCTTGGGAACAGGAACAATGGTGGCCCTCTTGAAGCAGGTGGGAACAGCAGACTGGGATAGGGATTGATTGAATATGTCCGTAAACACACCAGCCAGCTGATCTGCGCATGCTCTGAGGACGCGGATAGGGATGCCATCTGGGCCGGCAGCCTTGCAAGGGTTAACGCGTTTAAATGTTTTACTCATGTTGGCTGCGGTGAAGGAGAGTCTGCAGGTTTTGGTCGCGGGCCATGTCGGTGGCACTAATATTGGTCCTCAAAGCAAGCAAGTAATTTCTTTAGTTTGTCAGGGAGCAAGACATCGGGGTCCTCGACGGGGCTGGTTTTCTTTTTGTAGTCCGTTATTGACTGTAGACACATACCTCTCTTGTCTGAGCCGTTGAATTGCGACTCTACTTTGTCTCTATACTGATGCTTACCTTGTTTGATTGCCTTGCGGAGGGAATAGCTACAATGTTTGTATTCAGTCATGTTTCCGGTCGCCTTGCCCTGATTAAAAGCAGTGGTTTGTGCCTTCAGTTTTGAGCGAAAGCTGCCATCAATCCACGTTTTCTGGTTTGGGAATCGTAGGTTTTTATTGTCGCCGTGCGTACAACATCACCGATTCACTTGCTAATAAACTTGCTCACCGAATCATAGTATACATCCATGTTGTTGTTCGACGCTATGCAGAACATTTTTACATTTTTTATTTCAGCTTTATTTAACCAGGTAGGCTAGTTGAGAACAAGTTCTCATTTGCAACTGTGACCTGGCCAAGATAAAGCATAGCAGTGTGAACAGACAACACAGAGTTACACATGGAGTAAACAATTAACAAGTCAATAACACAGTAGTAAAAAAAGAGAGTCTATATACATTGTGTGCAAAAGGCAAGTAAATAAATAAAAACAGTATGGGGATGAGGTAGGTAAATTGGGTGGGCTATTTACAGATGGACTATGTACAGCTGCAGCGATCGGTTAGCTGCTCAGACAGCAGATGTTTAAAGTTGGTGAGGGAAATCAAAGTCTCCAACTTTAGCGATGTTTGCATTTTGTTCCAGTCACAGGCAGCAGAGAACTGGAAGGAAAGGCGGCCGAATGACGTGTTGGGGCTTGGGGATGATCAGTGAGATATACCTGCTGGAGCGCGTGCTACGGGTGGGTGTTGTTATCGTCACCAGTCCACGTGATCGAAGCAATCTTGAAGTGTGGAATCAGATTGGTCGGACCAGCGTTGAACAGACCTGAACACTGTAGTTTCCTGTTTTATTTTCTGTCTAGGCTGGGAGAAACAAAATGGAGTCGTGGTCAGATTTGCAGAAAGGAGGGCGAGGGAGGGCTTTGTATGCGTCGCGGGAGTAACAATGTGCCAGGGTTTTTTCAGCCCGGGTAGCGCATCAATATGCTGATAAAATTTAGGGGGCCTTGTTTTCAGATTAGCCTTGTTAAAATCCCCAGCTATAATAAATGCAGCATCAGTATATGTGGTTTCCAGTTTACATAGAGTCCAATGAGGTTCTTGGTCACCTCCATGACCAAGGCCCTTCTCCCCCGATTGTTCAGTTTGGCCAGGTTGCCAGCTGTGAGACCTTATATAGACAGGTCTGTTCCTTTCCAAATCATGTCCAATCAATTGAAATTACCACAGGTGGACTTCAAAAGTTGTAGAAACGTCTCAAGGATGATAAATCAAATCAAATGTATTTATATAGCCCTTCTTACATCAGCTGATATCTCAAAGTGCTGTACAGAAACCCAGCCTAAAACCCCAAACAGCAAGTAATGCAGGTGTAGAAGCACGGTGGTTAGTAAAAACTCCCTAGAAAGGCAGGAACCTAGAGAGGAACCAGGCTATGAGGGGTGGCCAGTCCTCTTCTGGCTGTGCCGGGTGGAGATTATAACAGAACATGGCCAAGATGTTCAA
Organism: Oncorhynchus nerka; assembly: GCF_034236695.1. Lineage (NCBI taxonomy): Eukaryota > Metazoa > Chordata > Actinopteri > Salmoniformes > Salmonidae > Oncorhynchus > Oncorhynchus nerka. The sequence continues at coordinate 588,795 of NC_088401.1, read as the reverse complement.
ATGTTCATAAATGACCAGCTTGGTCAAATAATAATAATCACAGTAGTTGTCGAGGCTGTAGCAAGTCAGCACCTCAGGAGTAAATGTCAGTTGGCTTTTCATAGCCGATCATTAGGAGTATCTCTACCGCTCCTGCTGTCTCTAGAGAGTTGAAAATAGCAGGTCTGGGACAGGTAGCACGTCCGGTGAACAGGTCAAGGTTCCATAGCTGCAGGCAGAACAGTTGAAACTGGAGTAGCAGCACGGCCAGGTGGACTGGGGACAGCAAGGAGTCATCATGCCAGGTAGTCCTGAGGCATGGCCCTAGGGCTCAGGTCCTCCGAGAAAGAGAAAGAAAGAGAGAAAGAGAGAATTAGAGAGAGCATACTTAAATTCACACAGGACACCGGATAAGACAGGAGAAGTACTCCAGATATAACAAACTGACCCTAGCCCCCCGACACATAAACTACTGCAGCATAAATACTGGAGGCTGAGACAGGACGGGTCAGGGGACACTGTGGCCCCATCCGATGACACCCCCGGACAGGGCCAAACAGAAAGGATATAACCCCACCCACTTTGCCAAAGCACAGCCCCCACACCACATAAATGGAAACAGGATGCCCTTGAGCTCAATTTCGAGTCTCAAATCAAATGGTCTGAATACTTATGTAAATAAGGTATTTCTGTTATTTTTAAATCTTGAATCAATTTGCAAACATTTCTAAAACCTGTTTTTGCTTTGTCATTATGGGGTATTTCTTTATAGATTGATGAGGATTTTTAATTATTTAATCAATTTTTTTAATAAGGCTGTAACGTAATTTTTTTTATTATCTTCTATTCTCTACATACTGTTATCTACATATTATCTACTGTTATCTACATATTATCTACTGTTATCTACATATTATCTACTGTTATCTACATATTATCTACTGTTATCTACATATTATCTACTGTTATCTACTGTTATCTACATATTATCTACTGTTATCTACATATTATCTACTGTTATCTACATATTATCTACTGTTATCTACATATTATCTACTGTTATCTACATATTATCTACTGTTATCTACATATTATCTACATATTATCTACTGTTATCTACATATTATCTACTGTTATCTACATATTATCTACTGTTATCTACTGTTATCTACATATTATCTACTGTTATCTACATATTATCTACTGTTATCTACATATTATCTACTGTTATCTATTATCTACATATTATCTACTGTTATCTACATATTATCTACTGTTATCTACTGTTATCTACATATTATCTACTGTTATCTACATATTATCTACTGTTATCTACATATTATCTACTGTTATCTACATATTATCTACTGTTATCTACATATTATCTACATATTATCTACTGTTATCTACATATTATCTACTGTTATCTACATATTATCTACTGTTATCTACATATTATCTACTGTTATCTACATATTATCTACATATTATCTACTGTTATCTACATATTATCTACTGTTATCTACATATTATCTACTGTTATCTACATATTATCTACTGTTATCTACTGTTATCTACATATTATCTACTGTTATCTACATATTATCTATATATTATCTACTGTTATCTACATATTATCTACTGTTATCTACATATTATCTACTGTTATCTACATATTATCTACTGTTATCTACATATTATCTACTGTTATCTACATATTATCTACTGTTATCTACATATTATCTACATATTATCTACTGTTATCTACATATTATCTACTGTTATCTACATATTATCTACTGTTATCTACTGTTATCTACATATTATCTACTGTTATCTACATATTATCTATATATTATCTACTGTTATCTACATATTATCTACTGTTATCTACATATTATCTACTGTTATCTACATATTATCTACTGTTATCTACATATTATCTACTGTTATCTACATATTATCTACTGTTATCTACATATTATCTACATATTATCTACTGTTATCTACATATTATCTACATATTATCTACTGTTATCTACATATTATCTACTGTTATCTACATATTATCTACATATTATCTACTGTTATCTACATGTTATCTACATATTATCTACTATTATCTACATATTATCTACTGTTATCTACATATTATCTACTGTTATCTACATATTATCTACTGTTATCTACATATTATCTACATATTATCTACATATTATCTACTGTTATCTACATATTATCTACTGTTATCTACATATTATCTACTGTTATCTACATATTATCTACTGTTATATTATCTACTGTTATCTACATATTATCTACTGTTATCTACATATTATCTACTGTTATCTACATATTATCTACTATTATCTACATATTATCTACATATTATATCTATATTATCTACTGTTATCTACATATTATCTACTGTTATCATATTATCTACATATTATATTATCTACTGTTATCTACATATTATCTACTGTTATCTACATATTATCTACTGTTATCTACATATTATCTACTGTTATCTACATATTATCTACTGTTATCTACATATTATCTACATATTATCTACATATTATCTATATATTATCTATATATTATCTACTGTTATCTACATATTATCTACTGTTATCTACATATTATCTACTATTATCTATATATTATCTACTGTTATCTACATATTATCTACTGTTATCTACATATTATCTACTATTATCTATATATTATCTACTATTATCTACATATTATCTACTATTATCTATATATTATCTACTGTTATCTACATATTATCTACTGTTATCTACATATTATCTACTATTATCTATATATTATCTACTGTTATCTACATATTATCTACTGTTATCTACATATTATCTACTATTATCTATATATTATCTACTGTTATCTACATATTATCTACATATTATCTACATATTATCTACATATTATCTATATATTATCTACATATTATCTACTGTTATCTACATATTATCTACTGTTATCTACATATTATCTACTGTTATCTACATATCATCTACTGTTATCTACATATTATCTACTATTATCTACATATTATCTATATATTATCTACATATTATCTACTGTTATCTACATATTATCTACTGTTATCTACTGTTATCTACATATTATCTATATATTATCTACTGTTATCTACATATTATCTACTGTTATCTACATATCATCTACTGTTATCTACATATTATCTACTGTTATCTACATATCATCTACTGTTATCTACATATTATCTACTGTTATCTACTGTTATCTACATATCATCTATATATTATCTACTGTTATCTACATATTATCTACTGTTATCTACATATTATCTATATATTATCTACTGTTATCTACATATTATCTACATATTATCTACTGTTATCTACATATTATCTACTGTTATCTACATATTATCTATATATTATCTACTGTTATCTACATATTATCTACTGTTATCTACATATTATCTACTGTTATCTACATATCATCTACTGTTATCTACATATTATCTACATATTATCTACTGTTATCTACATATTATCTACTGTTATCTACTGTTATCTACATATGATCTATATATTATCTACATATTATCTACTGTTATCTACATATTATCTACATATTATCTACTGTTATCTACATATTATCTACTGTTATCTACAAATTATCTACTGTTATCTACATATTATCTACATATTATCTACTGTTATCTACATATGATCTACTGTTATCTACATATTATCTACTGTTATCTACATATTATCTACATATTATCTACTCTTATCTACATATTATCTACTGTTATCTACATATTATCTATATATTATCTACTGTTATCTACATATTATCTACATATTATCTACTGTTATCTACATATTATCTACTGTTATCTACATATTATCTATATATTATCTACTGTTATCTACATTTTATCTACATATTATCTACTGTTATCTACATATTATCTACTGTTATCTACATATTATCTACTGTTATCTACATATTATCTACTGTTATCTACATATTATCTATATATTATCTACTGTTATCTACATATTATCTACTGTTATCTACATATTATCTACTGTTATCTACATATTATCTACTGTTATCTACATATTATCTATATATTATCTACTGTTATCTACATATTATCTACTGTTATCTACATATTATCTACATATTATCTACATATTATCTACATATTATCTACATATTATCTACTGTTATCTACATATTATCTAAATATTATCTACTGTTATCTACATATTATCTATATATTATCTACTGTTATCTACATATTATCTACATATTATCTACTGTTATCTACATATTATCTACTGTTATCTACATATTATCTACTGTTATCTACATATTATCTACATATTATCTACTGTTATCTACATATTATCTACTGTTATCTACATATTATCTACTGTTATCTACATATTATCTACTGTTATCTACATATTATCTATATATTATCTACTGTTATCTACATATTATCTACTGTTATCTACATATTATCTATATATTATCTACTGTTATCTACATATTATCTACATATTATCTACTGTTATCTACATATTATCTACATATTATCTACATATTATCTATATATTATCTACTGTTATCTACATATTATCTACTGTTATCTACATATTATCTATATATTATCTACTGTTATCTACATATTATCTACTGTTATCTACTGTTATCTACATATTATCTATTTATCTACATATTATCTACTGTTATCTACATATTATCTACTGTTATCTACATATTATCTACTGTTATCTACATATTATCTACTGTTATCTACATATTATCTACTGTTATCTACATATTATCTACTGTTATCTACTGTTATCTACATATTATCTACTATTATCTACATATTATCTACTGTTATCTACATATTATCTACTGTTATCTACATATTATCTACTGTTATCTACATATTATCTACTGTTATCTACTGTTATCTACATATTATCTACTGTTATCTACATATTATCTACTGTTATCTACATATTATCTATATTATCTACATATTATCTACTGTTATCTACATATTATCTACTGTTATGTTATACATATTATCTACTGTTATCTACATATTATCTACTGTTATCTACATATTATCTACTGTTATCTACATATTATCTACTATTATCTACATATTATCTACATATTATCTACTGTTATCTACATATTATCTACTATTATCTACATATTATCTACTGTTATCTACATATTATCTACTGTTATCTACATATTATCTACTATTATCTACATATTATCTACATATTATCTACTGTTATCTACATATTATCTACATATTATCTACTGTTATCTACATATTATCTACATATTATCTACTGTTATCTACATATTATCTACTGTTATCTACATATTATCTATATATTATCTACTGTTATCTACATATTATCTACTGTTATCTACATATTATCTACTGTTATCTACATATTATCTACTGTTATCTACATATTATCTACTGTTATCTACATATTATCTATATATTATCTACTGTTATCTACATATTATCTACTGTTATCTACATATTATCTATATATTATCTACTGTTATCTACATATTATCTACATATTATCTACTGTTATCTACATATTATCTACTGTTATCTACATATTATCTATATATTATCTACTGTTATCTACATATTATCTACTGTTATCTACATATTATCTATATATTATCTACTGTTATCTACATATTATCTACTGTTATCTACATATTATCTATATATTATCTACTGTTATCTACATATTATCTACTGTTATCTACATGTTATCTACTGTTATCTACATATTATCTACTGTTATCTACATATTATCTACTGTTATCTACATATTATCTACTATTATCTACATATTATCTACTGTTATCTACATATGATCTACATATTATCTACTGTTATCTACATATTATCTACTGTTATCTACATATTATCTACTGTTATCTACATATTATCTACAGTTATCTACTGTTATCTACATATTATCTACTGTTATCTACATATTATCTACTGTTATCTACATATTATCTACTGTTATCTACATATTATCTACTATTATCTACATATTATCTACTGTTATCTACATATTATCTACTGTTATCTACATATTATCTACTGTTATCTACATATTATCTACTATTATCTACTGTTATCTACATATCATCTACTGTTATCTACATATTATCTACTGTTATCTACATATTATCTACTGTTATCTACTGTTATCTACATATTATCTACTGTTATCTACATATTATCTACTATTATCTACTGTTATCTACTGTTATCTACATATTATCTACTGTTATCTACATATTATCTACTGTTATCTACATATGATCTATATATTATCTACATATTATCTATATATTATCTACTGTTATCTACATATTATCTACTGTTATCTACTGTTATCTACATATTATCTACTGTTATCTACATATTATCTACTATTATCTACTGTTATCTACATATTATCTACATATTATCTACTGTTATCTACATATTATCTATATATTATCTACTGTTATCTACATATTATCTATATATTATCTACTGTTATCTACATATTATCTACTGTTATCTACATATTATCTACTGTTATCTACATATTATCTACTGTTATCTACATATTATCTATATATTATCTACTGTTATCTACATATTATCTACATATTATCTACTGTTATCTACATATCATCTACTGTTATCTATATATTATCTACTGTTATCTACATATTATCTACATATTATCTACTGTTATCTACTGTTATCTACATATTATCTACTGTTATCTACATATTATCTACTGTTATCTACATATTATCTATATATTATCTACTGTTATCTACATATTATCTACTGTTATCTACATATTATCTACTGTTATCTACATATTATCTACTGTTATCTACATATTATCTACTATTATCTACATATTATCTACTGTTATCTACATATTATCTACTGTTATCTACATATTATCTACTGTTATCTACATATTATCTACTATTATCTACTGTTATCTACATATTATCTACTGTTATCTACATATTATCTACTGTTATCTACATATTATCTACTGTTATCTACTGTTATCTACATATTATCTACTGTTATCTACATATTATCTACATATTATCTACTGTTATCTACATATGATCTATATATTATCTACATATTATCTACTATTATCTACATATTATCTACTGTTATCTACATATTATCTACATATTATCTACTGTTATCTACATATTATCTACATATTATCTACTGTTATCTACATATTATCTACTGTTATCTACATATTATCTACTGTTATCTACATATTATCTACTGTTATCTACATATTATCTACTGTTATCTACATATTATCTACTGTTATCTACATATTATCTACATATTATCTACATATTATCTACTGTTATCTACATATTATCTATATATTATCTACATATTATCTATATATTATCTACTGTTATCTACATATGATCTATATATTATCTACATATTATCTATATATTATCTACTGTTATCTACATATTATCTATATATTATCTACTGTTATCTACATATTATCTACTGTTATCTACATATTATCTACTGTTATCTACATATGATCTATATGTTATCTACATATTATCTACTGTTATCTACATATTATCTACTGTTATCTACATATTATCTACTGTTATCTACATGTTATCTACATATTATCTACTGTTATCTACATATTATCTACTGTTATCTACATATTATCTACTGTTATCTACATATCTACTATTATCTATATATTATCTACTGTTATCTACATATTATCTACTATTATCTACTGTTATCTACATATTGTCTACATATTATCTACTGTTATCTACATATTATCTACTGTTATCTACATATTATCTACTGTTATCTACATATTATCTACATATTATCTACATATTATCTACTGTTATCTACATATTATCTACTGTTATCTACATATTATCTACTGTTATCTACATATCTACTATTATCTATATATTATCTACTGTTATCTACATATTATCTACATATTATCTACTGTTATCTACATATTATCTATATATTATATACTGTTATCTACTGTTATCTACATATTATCTACTGTTATCTACATATTATCTATATATTATCTACTGTTATCTACATATTATCTACTGTTATCTACATATTATCTACTGTTATCTACATATTATCTATATATTATCTACTGTTATCTACATATTATCTACTGTTATCTACATATTATCTACTGTTATCTACATATTATCTACATATTATCTACTGTTATCTACATATTATCTACTGTTATCTACATATTATCTACTGTTATCTACATATTATCTACATATTATCTACTGTTATCTACATATTATCTACTGTTATCTACATATTATCTACTATTATCTACATATTATCTACTGTTATCTACATATTATCTACTGTTATCTACATATTATCTACTGTTATCTACATATTATCTACTGTTATCTACATATTATTATCTACTATTATCTACATATTATCTACTGTTATCTACATATTATCTACATATTATATTATCTACTGTTATCTACATATTATATATATTATTATACATATTATCTACATATTATCTACATATTATCTACTGTTATCTACATATTATCTACTGTTATCTACATATTATCTACTATTATCTACATATTATCTACATATTATCTACTGTTATCTACATATTATCTACATATTATCTACTGTTATCTACATATTATCTACTGTTATCTATCATATTATCTACATATTATCTACTGTTATCTACATATTATCTACTGTTATCTACATATTATCTACATATTATCTACATATTATCTACATATTATCTACATATTATCTACTGTTATCTACATATTATCTACTGTTATCTACATATTATCTACATATTATCTACATATTATCTACTGTTATCTACATATTATCTACTGTTATCTACATATTATCTACTGTTATCTACATATTATCTACTGTTATCTACATATTATCTACTGTTATCTACATATTATCTACTGTTATCTACATATTATCTACATATTATCTACTGTTATCTACATGTTATCTACTATTATCTACTTGTAACGGCGTTCTTCGTTTGTCGAAAGAGAGGACCGAAATGCAGCGTGGTGGTTACTCATGTCTTTAATGAAGAAATGACGATACATGAAATAACTATTGAATACAAAACAACAAACGGAACGTGAAACTTATTACAGCCTATCTGGATGGACACTACACAGAGACAGGAACAATCACCCACGAAATACAAAGTGAAACCCAGGCTACCTAAATACGGTTCCCAATCCGAGACAACGAGAATCACCTGACTCTGATTGAGAACCGCCTCAGGCAGCCAAGCCTATACAACACCCCTACTCAGCCGCGATCCCAAATACTACAAACCCCAATACGAAAATACAATAACCCCATGTCACACCCTGGCCTAAACAAACAATTAAAGAAAACACAAAATACTAAGACCAAGGCGTGACACTACTGTTATCTACATATTATCTATATATTATCTACTGTTATCTACATATTATCTACTGTTATCTACATATTATCTACATATTATCTACTGTTATCTACATATTATCTACTGTTATCTACATATTATCTACTGTTATCTACATATTATCTATATATTATCTACTGTTATCTACATATTATCTACTGTTATCTACATATTATCTACTGTTATCTACATATTATCTACATATTATCTACTGTTATCTACATATTATCTACTGTTATCTACATATTATCTACATATTATCTACTGTTATCTACATATCTACTATTATCTACATATTATCTACTGTTATCTACATATTATCTACTGTTATCTACATATATCTATCTACTGTTATCTACATATTATCTACTGTTATCTACATATTATCTACTGTTATCTACATATTATCTACTGTTATCTACATATTATCTACTGTTATCTACATATTATCTACATATTATCTACATATTATCTACTGTTATCTACATATTATCTACTGTTATCTACATATCTACTATTATCTATATATTATCTACTGTTATCTACATATTATCTACATATTATCTACTGTTATCTACATATTATCTATATATTATATACTGTTATCTACTGTTATCTACATATTATCTACTGTTATCTACATATTATCTATATATTATCTACTGTTATCTACATATTATCTACATATTATCTACTGTTATCTACATATTATCTACTGTTATCTACATATTATCTACATATTATCTACTGTTATCTACATATTATCTACTGTTATCTACATATTATCTACTGTTATCTACATATTATCTACTATTATCTACATATTATCTATATATTATCTACTGTTATCTACATATTATCTACATATTATCTATTGTTATCTACATATTATCTACTGTTATCTACATATTATCTATATATTATCTACATATTATCTACATATTATCTACTGTTATCTACATATTATCTACATATTATCTACTGTTATCTACATATTATCTACATATTATCTACTGTTATCTACATATTATCTACTGTTATCTACATATTATCTACTGTTATCTTCATATTATCTACTGTTATCTACATATTATCTACATATTATCTACTGTTATCTACATATTGTTATCTACATATTATCTACTGTTATCTACATATTATCTACTGTTATCTACATATTATCTACTGTTATCTACATATTATCTACTGTTATCTACATATTATCTACTATTATCTACATATTATCTACTGTTATCTACATATTATCTACTGTTATCTACATATTATCTACTGTTATCTACATATTATCTACTGTTATCTACATATTATCTACTGTTATCTACATATTATCTACATATTATCTACTGTTATCTACATATTATCTACTGTTATCTTCATATTATCTACATATTATCTACTGTTATCTACATATTATCTACATATTATCTACATATTATCTACTGTTATCTACATATTATCTACATATTATCTACTGTTATCTACATATTATCTACTGTTATCTACATATTATCTACTGTTATCTTCATATTATCTACATATTATCTACTGTTATCTACATATTATCTACATATTATCTACTGTTATCTACATATTATCTACTGTTATCTTCATATTATCTACATATTATCTACTGTTATCTAAATCAAATCAAATCAAATTTTATTTGTCACATACACATGGTTAGCAGATGTTAATGCGAGTGTAGCGAAATGCTTGTGCTTCTAGTTCCGACAATGCAGTGATAACCAACAAGTAATCTAACTAACAATTCCAAAACTACTGTCTTATACACAGTGTAAGGGGATAAGGAATATGTACATAAGGATATATGAATGAGTGATGGTACAGAGCAGCATACAGTAGATGGTATCGAGTACAGTATATACATATGAGATGAGTATGTAGACAAAGTAAACAAAGTGGCATAGTTAAAGTGGCTAGTGACATAAGAATGCAGTCGATGATCTAGAGTACAGTATATACATATGCATATGAGATTAATAATGTAGGGTAAGTAACATTATATAAGGTAGCATTGTTTAAAGTGGCTAGTGATATATTTACATCATTTCCCATCAATTCCCATTATTAAAGTGGCTGGAGTTGGGTCAGTGTCAATGACAGTGTGTTGGCAGCAGCCACTCAATGTTAGTGATTGCTGTTTAACAGTCTGATGGCCTTGAGATAGAAGCTGTTTTTCAGTCTCTCGGTCCCAGCTTTGATGCACCTGTACTGACCTCGCCTTCTGGATGATAGCGGGGTGAACAGGCAGTGGTTCGGTGGTTGATGTCCTTGATGATCTTTATGGCCTTCCTGTAACATCGGGTGGTGTAGGTGTCCTGGAGGGCAGGTAGTTTGCCCCGGTGATGCGTTGTGCAGACCTCACTACCCTCTGGAGAGCCTTACGGTTGAGGGCGGAGCAGTTGCCGTACCAGGCGGTGATACAGCCCGCCAGGATGCTCTCGATTGTGCATCTGTAGAAGTTTGTGAGTGCTTTTGGTGACAAGCCGAATTTCTTCAGCCTCCTGAGGTTGAAGAGGCGCTGCTGCGCCTTCTTCACGACGCTGTCAGTGTGAGTGGACCAATTCAGTTTGTCTGTGATGTGTATGCCGAGGAACTTAAAACTTGCTACCCTCTCCACTACTGATCCATCGATGTGGATAGGGGGTGTTCCCTCTGCTGTTTCCTGAAGTCCACAATCATCTCCTTAGTTTTGTTGACGTTGAGTGTGAGGTTATTTTCCTGACACCACACTCCGAGGGCCCTCACCTCCTCCCTGTAGGCCGTCTCGTCGTTGTTGGTAATCAAGCCTACCACTGTTGTGTCGTCCGCAAACTTGATGATTGAGTTGGAGGCGTGCATGGCCACGCAGTCGTGGGTGTACAGGGAGTACAGGAGAGGGCTCAGAACGCACCCTTGTGGGGCCCCGTGTTGAGGATCAGCGGGGAGGAGATGTTGTTGCCTACCCTCACCACCTGTGGGCGGCCCGTCAGGAAGTCCAGTACCCAGTTGCACAGGGCGGGGTCGAGACCCAGGGTCTCGAGCTTGATGACGAGCTTGGAGGGTACTATGGTATTGAATGCCGAGCTGTAGTCGATGAACAGCATTCTCACATAGGTATTCCTCTTGTCCAGGTGGGTTAGGGCAGTGTGCAGTGTGGTTGAGATTGCATCGTCTGTGGACCTATTTGGGCGGTAAGCAAATTGGAGTGGGTCTAGGGTGTCAGGTAGGGTGGAGGTGATATGGTCCTTGACTAGTCTCTCAAAGCACTTCATGATGACGGAAGTGAGTGCTACGGGGCGGTAGTCGTTTAGCTCAGTTACCTTAGCTTTCTTGGGAACAGGAACAATGGTGGCCCTCTTGAAGCATGTGGGAACAGCAGACTGGTATAGGGATTGATTGAATATGTCCGTAAACACACCGGCCAGCTGGTCTGCGCATGCTCTGAGGGCGCGGCTGGGGATGCCGTCTGGGCCTGCAGCCTTGCGTGGGTTAACACGTTTAAATGTCTTACTCACCTCGGCTGCAGTGAAGGAGAGACCGCATGTTTTCGTTGCAGGCCGTGTCAGTGGCACTGTATTGTCCTCAAAGCGGGCAAAAAGTGATTTAGTCTGCCTGGGAGCAAGACATCCTGGTCCGTGACTGGGCTGGGTTTCTTCTTGTAGTCCGTGATTGACTGTAGACCCTGCCACATGCCTCTTGTGTCTGAGCCATTGAATTGAGATTCCACTTTGTCTCTGTACTGACGCTTAGCTTGTTTAATAGCCTTGCGGAGGGAATAGCTGCATTGTTTATATTCGGACATATTACCAGACACCTTGCCCTGATTAAAAGCAGTGGTTCGCGCTTTCAGTTTCACGCGAATGCTGCCATCAATCCACGGTTTCTGGTTTGGGAATGTTTTTATCGTTGCTATGGGAACGACATCTTCGACGCACGTTCTAATGAACTCGCACACCGAATCAGCGTATTCGTCAATATTTCCATCTGACGCAATACGAAACATGTCCCAGTCCACGTGATGGAAGCAGTCTTGGAGTGTGGAGTCAGCTTGGTCTGACCAGCGTTGGACAGACCTCAGCGTGGGAGCCTCTTGTTTTAGTTTCTGCCTGTAGGCAGGGATCAGCAAAAATGGAGTCGTGGTCAGCTTTTCCGAAAGGGGGCGGGGCAGGGCCTTATATCGTCACGGAAGTTAGAGTAACAATGATCCAAGGTTTTACCACCCCTGGTTGCGCAATCGATATGCTGGTAAAATTTAGGGAGTCTTGTTTTCAGATTAGCTTTGTTAAAATCCCCAGCTACAATGAATGCAGCCTCCGGATAAATGGATTCCAGTTTGCAAAGAGTTAAATAAAGTTCGTTCAGAGCCATCGATGTGTCTGCTTGGGGGGATATATACGGCTGTGATTATAATCGAGGAGAATTCTCTTGGAAGATAATGCGGTCTACATTTGATTGTGAGGAATTCTAAATCAGGTGAACAGAAGGATTTGAGTTCCTGTATGTTTCCTTCATCACACCATGTCTCGTTAGTCATGAGGCATACGCCCCGCCACTCTTCTTACCAGAAAGATGTTTGTTTCTGTCGGCGCGATGCGTGAGAAACCCGTTGGCTGCACGCCGGATAGCGTCTTCCCAGTAAGCCATGTTTCTGTGAAGCAGAGAACGTTGCAGTCTCTGATGTCCCTCTGGAATGCTACATCTTGCTCGGATTTATCAACCTTGTTGTCAAGAGACTGGACATTGGCAAGAAGAATGCTGGGGAGTGGTGCGCGATGTGCCCTTTTTATCTACGGAGTCTGACCAGAACACCGCCTCGTTTCCCTCTTTTTCGGAGTCGTTTCCTTGGGTATCTACATATTATCTACGATCCATTCCGTTGTCCTGTTTGTAAGGCAGAACACCGGATCCGCGTCGCGGAAAACATATTCTTGGTCGTACTGATGGTGAGTTGGCGCTGATCTTATATTCAGTAGTTCTTCTCGACTGTATGTAATGAAACCTAAGATGACCTGGGGTACTAATGTAAGAAATAACACGTAAAAAAACAAAAAACTGCATAGTTTCCTAGGAACGCAAAGCGAGGCGGTCATCTCAGTCGGCGCCGGAAGTATCTACATATTATCTACTGTTATCTACATATTATCTACATATTATCTACTGTTATCTACATATTATCTACATATTATCTACTGTTATCTACATATTATCTACTGTTATCTACATATTATCTACTGTTATCTACATATTATCTACATATTATCTACTGTTATCTACATATTATCTACATATTATCTACTGTTATCTACATATTATCTACTGTTATCTACATATTATCTACTGTTATCTACATATTATCTACATATTATCTACTGTTATCTACATATTATCTACTGTTATCTACATATTATCTACATATTATCTACTGTTATCTACATATTATCTACTGTTATCTACATATTATCTACTGTTATCTACATATTATCTACATATTATCTACTGTTATCTACATATTATCTACTGTTATCTACTGTTATCTACATATTATCTACATATTATCTACTGTTATCTACATATTATCTACATATTATCTACTGTAATCTACATATTATCTACTGTAATCTACATATTATCTACTGTTATCTACATATTATCTACATATTATCTACTGTTATCTACATATTATCTACTGTTATCTACATATTATCTACATATTATCTACTGTTATCTACATATTATCTACTGTTATCTACATATTATCTACATATTATCTACTGTTATCTACATATTATCTACATATTATCTACTGTTATCTACATATTATCTACTGTTATCTACATGTTATCTACTATTATATTATCTACTGTTATCTACTGTTATCTACATATTATCTACTATTATGTACATATTATCTACTGTTATCTACATATTATCTATATATTATCTACATATTATCTACTGTTATCTACATATCTACTATTATCTACATATTATCTACATATTATCTACTGTTATCTACATATCTACTATTATCTACATATTATCTACATATTATCTACTGTTATCTACATATTATCTACTATTATCTACATATTATCTACATATTATCTACATATTATCTACTGTTATCTACATATTATCTACTGTTATCTACATATTATCTACTACTGTTATCTGTTATCATATTATCTACTATTATCTACATATTATCTATTATCTACATATTATCTACTGTTATCTACATATTATCTACTATCTACATATTATCTACATATTATCTACATATTATCTACATACATATCTGTATTATCTACATATTATCTACTGTTATCTACATATTATCTACTGTTATCTACTGTTATCTACTATTATCTACTATTATCTATTATCTACATATTATCTACTGTTATCTACATGTTATCTACATATTATCTACTATTATCTACATATTATCTACTGTTATCTACATATTATCTACTGTTATCTACATATTATCTACTGTTATCTACTGTTATCTACTGTTATCTACATATTATCTACTATTATCTACATATTATCTACTGTTATCTACATATTATCTACTGTTATCTACATATTATCTACTGTTATCTACTGTTATCTACATATTATCTACTATTATCTACATATTATCTACTGTTATCTACATATTATCTACTGTTATCTACATATTATCTACTGTTATCTACATATTATCTACTGTT
>NC_088401.1:531554-571914 GCF_034236695.1 Oncorhynchus nerka | reverse complement strand
CATCACTCTGTTTTAGTTTCTGTTGCTGCTCCATCACTCTGTTTTAGTTTCTGTTGCTGCTCCATCACTCTGTTTTAGTTTCTGTTGCTACTCCATCACTCTGTTTTAGTTTCTGTTGCTACTCCATGTCTCTGTTTTAGTTTCTGTTGCTACTCCATCACTCTGTTTTAGTTTCTGTTGCTACTCCATCACTCTGTTTTAGTTTCTGTTGCTGCTCCATGTCTCTGTTTTAGTTTCTGTTGCTACTCCATCACTCTGTTTTAGTTTCTGTTTGCTCCATCTCTGTTTTAGTTTCTGTTCCTCAATCTGTTTTAGTTTCTGTTGCTGCTCCATGTCTCTGTTTTAGTTTCTGTTGCTACTCCATCAATCTGTTTTAGTTTCTGTTGCTGCTCCATGTCTCTGTTTTAGTTTCTGTTGCTACTCCATCACTCTGTCTTAGTTTCTGTTGCTGCTTCATCACTCTGTTTTAGTTTCTGTTGCTACTCCATCACTCTGTTTTAGTTTCTGTTGCTGCTTCATCACTCTGTTTTAGTTTCTGTTGCTACTCCATCACTCTGTTTTAGTTTCTGTTGCAGCTCCATCACTCTGTTTTAGCTCCATCACTCTGTTTTAGTTTCTGTTGCTCCATCACTCTCCTGTTTTAGTTTCTGTTGCACTCTGTTTTAGTTTCTGTTGCTACTCCATCACTCTGTTTTGTTTCTGTTGCAGCTCCATCACTCTGTTTTTTAGTAACTGTTTTAGTTTCTGTTAGCTCCATCACTCTGTTTTAGTAACTGTTGCTAGCTCCATCACTCTGTTTTAGTTTCTGTTGCTACTCCATCACTCTGTTTTAGTTTCTGTTGCTGCTCTCCTGTTTTAGTAACTGTTCACTCCATCTCTTTTAGTTTCTGTTGCTGCTCCATCACTCTGTTTTAGTTTCTGTTGCTGCTCCATCACTCTGTTTTAGTTTCTGTTGCTGCTCCATCAGTCTGTTTTAGTAACTGTTGCTACTCCATCACTCTGTTTTAGTTTCTGTTGCTGCTCCATCACTCTGTTTTAGTTTCTGTTGCTGCTCCATCACTCTGTTTTAGTTTCTGTTGCTGCTCCATCACTCTGTTTTAGTTTCTGTTGCTACTCCATGTCTCTGTTTTAGTTTCTGTTGCTACTCCATCACTCTGTTTTAGTTTCTGTTGCTGCTCCATCACTCTGTTTTAGTTTCTGTTTTATCACTCTGTTTTAGTTTCTGTTGCTACTCCATGTCTCTGTTTTAGTTTCTGTTGCTACTCCATGTCTCTGTTTTAGTTTCTGTTGCTACTCCATGTCTCTGTTTTAGTTTCTGTTGCTACTCCATGTCTCTGTTTTAGTTTCTGTTGCTACTCCATCAGTCTGTTTTAGTTTCTGTTGCTGCTCCATCACTCTGTTTTAGTTTCTGTTGCTGCTCCATCACTCTGTTTTAGTTTATAATGCTGCTTCATCACTCTGTTTTAGTTTCTGTTGCTACTCCATCACTCTGTTTTAGTTTCTGTTGCTGCTTCATCACTCTGTTTTAGTTTCTGTTTTAGTTTCTGTTGCAGCTCCATCACTCTGTTTTAGTTTCTGTTTTTATTCTGTTTTTTCTGTTGCAGCTCCATCACTCTGTTTTAGTAACTGTTGCTACTCCATCACTCTGTTTTAGTTTCTGTTGCAGCTCCATCACTCTGTTTTAGTAACTGTTGCTACTCCATCACTCTGTTTTAGTTTCTGTTGCAGCTCCATCACTCTGTTTTGTTTTACTCCAACTGTTTTAGTTTCTGTTGCAGCTCCATCACTCTGTTTTAGTTTCTGTTGCTGCTCCATCACTCTGTTTTAGTTTCTGTTGCTGCTCCATCACTCTGTTTTAGTTTCTGTTGCTGCTCCATCAGTCTGTTTTAGTTTCTGTTGTTTCTGTTTTGTTTCTGCTCCATCACTCTGTTATAGTAACTGTTGCTACTCCATCACTCTGTTTTAGTAACTGTTGCTGCTCCATCAGTCTGTTTTAGTAACTGTTGCTACTCCATCAGTCTGTTTTAGTTTCTGTTGCTGCTCCATCACTCTGTTTTAGTTTCTGTTGCTACTCCATCACTCTGTTTTAGTTTCTGTTGCTGCTCCATGTCTCTGTTTTAGTTTCTGTTGCTACTCCATCACTCTGTTTTAGTTTCTGTTGCTACTCCATCAATCTGTTTTAGTTTCTGTTGCTGCTCCATGTCTCTGTTTTAGTTTCTGTTGCTACTCCATCAATCTGTTTTAGTTTCTGTTGCTGCTCCATGTCTCTGTTTTAGTTTCTGTTGCTACTCCATCACTCTGTCTTAGTTTCTGTTGCTGCTTCATCACTCTGTTTTAGTTTCTGTTGCTACTCCATCACTCTGTTTTAGTTTCTGTTGCTGCTTCATCACTCTGTTTTAGTTTCTGTTGCTGCTCCATCACTCTGTTTTAGTTTCTGTTGCAGCTCCATCACTCTGTTTTAGTTTCTGTTGCAGCTCCATCACTCTGTTTTAGTTTCTGTTGCAGCTCCATCACTCTGTTTTAGTTTCTGTTGCAGCTCCATCACTCTGTTTTAGTTTCTGTTGCAGCTCCATCACTCTGTTTTAGTTTCTGTTGCAGCTCCATCACTCTGTTTTAGTTTCTGTTGCAGCTCCATCACTCTGTTTTAGTAACTGTTGCTACTCCATCACTCTGTTTTAGTTTCTGTTGCAGCTCCATCACTCTGTTTTAGTAACAGTTGCTACTCCATCACTCTGTTTTAGTTTCTGTTGCAGCTCCATCACTCTGTTTTAGTAACTGTTGCAGCTCCATCACTCTGTTTTAGTTTCTGTTGCTGCTCCATCACTCTGTTTTAGTTTCTGTTGCTGCTCCATCACTCTGTTTTAGTTTCTGTTGCTGCTCCATCAGTCTGTTTTAGTAACTGTTGCTACTCCATCAGTCTGTTTTAGTTTCTGTTGCTGCTCCATCACTCTGTTTTAGTTTCTGTTGCTGCTCCATCACTCTGTTTTAGTTTATAATGCTGCTCCATCACTCTGTTTTAGTTTCTGTTGCTACTCCATGTCTCTGTTTTAGTTTCTGTTGCTACTCCATCACTCTGTTTTAGTTTCTGTTGCTGCTCCATCACTCTGTTTTAGTTTCTGTTGCTACTCCATCACTCTGTTTTAGTTTCTGTTGCTACTCCATGTCTCTGTTTTAGTTTCTGTTGCTACTCCATGTCTCTGTTTTAGTTTCTGTTGCTACTCCATGTCTCTGTTTTAGTTTCTGTTGCTACTCCATGTCTCTGTTTTAGTTTCTGTTGCTACTCCATCAGTCTGTTTTAGTTTCTGTTGCTGCTCCATCACTCTGTTTTAGTTTCTGTTGCTTCTCCATCACTCTGTTTTAGTTTATAATGCTGCTCCATCACTCTGTTTTAGTTTCTGTTGCTACTCCATGTCTCTGTTTTAGTTTCTGTTGCTACTCCATCACTCTGTTTTAGTTTCTGTTGCTGCTCCATCACTCTGTTTTAGTTTCTGTTGCTACTCCATCACTCTGTTTTAGTTTCTGTTGCTACTCCATGTCTCTGTTTTAGTTTCTGTTGCTACTCCATCACTCTGTTTTAGTTTCTGTTGCTACTCCATCACTCTGTTTTAGTTTCTGTTGCTGCTTCATCACTCTGTTTTAGTTTCTGTTGCTGCTCCATCACTCTGTTTTAGTTTCTGTTGCTGCTCCATCAGTCTGTTTTAGTTTCTGTTGCTACTCCATCACTCTGTTTTAGTTTCTGTTGCTGCTCCATCACTCTGTTTTAGTAACTGTTGCTACTCCATGTCTCTGTTTTAGTTTCTGTTGCTACTCCATCACTCTGTTTTAGTTTCTGTTGCTACTCCATCACTCTGTTTTAGTTTCTGTTGCTGCTTCATCACTCTGTTTTAGTTTCTGTTGCTGCTCCATCACTCTGTTTTAGTTTCTGTTGCTACTCCATCACTCTGTTTTAGTAACTGTTGCTGCTCCATCACTCTGTTTTAGTAACTGTTGCTGCTCCATCACTCTGTTTTAGTAACTGTTGCTGCTCCATCACTCTGTTTTAGTTTCTGTTGCTACTCCATCACTCTGTTTTAGTTTCTGTTGCTACTCCATGTCTCTGTTTTAGTTTCTGTTGCTACTCCATCACTCTGTTTTAGTTTCTGTTGCTGCTCCATCACTCTGTTTTAGTTTCTGTTGCTACTCCATCACTCTGTTTTAGTTTCTGTTGCTACTCCATGTCTCTGTTTTAGTTTCTGTTGCTACTCCATCACTCTGTTTTAGTTTCTGTTGCTACTCCATCACTCTGTTTTAGTTTCTGTTGCTGCTTCATCACTCTGTTTTAGTTTCTGTTGCTACTCCATCACTCTGTTTTAGTTTCTGTTGCAGCTCCATCACTCTGTTTTAGTTTCTGTTGCAGCTCCATCACTCTGTTTTAGTTTCTGTTGCAGCTCCATCACTCTGTTTTAGTAACTGTTGCTACTCCATCACTCTGTTTTAGTTTCTGTTGCAGCTCCATCACTCTGTTTTAGTAACTGTTGCTACTCCATCACTCTGTTTTAGTTTCTGTTGCAGCTCCATCACTCTGTTTTAGTAACTGTTGCAGCTCCATCACTCTGTTTTAGTTTCTGTTGCTCCTCCATCACTCTGTTTTAGTTTCTGTTGCTGCTCCATCAGTCTGTTTTAGTTTCTGTTGCTGCTCCATCACTCTGTTATAGTAACTGTTGCTACTCCATCACTCTGTTTTAGTAACTGTTGCTGCTCCATCACTCTGTTTTAGTTTCTGTTGCTGCTCCATCAGTCTGTTTTAGTAACTGTTGCTACTCCATCAGTCTGTTTTAGTTTCTGTTGCTGCTCCATCACTCTGTTTTAGTTTATAATGCTGCTCCATCACTCTGTTTTAGTTTCTGTTGCTACTCCATGTCTCTGTTTTAGTTTCTGTTGCTACTCCATCACTCTGTTTTAGTTTCTGTTGCTGCTCCATCACTCTGTTTTAGTTTCTGTTGCTACTCCATCACTCTGTTTTAGTTTCTGTTGCTACTCCATGTCTCTGTTTTAGTTTCTGTTGCTACTCCATCACTCTGTTTTAGTTTCTGTTGCTGCTCCATGTCTCTGTTTTAGTTTCTGTTGCTACTCCATCACTCTGTTTTAGTTTCTGTTGCTGCTTCATCACTCTGTTTCAGTTTCTGTTGCTGCTCCATCACTCTGTTTTAGTTTCTGTTGCTGCTCCATCAGTCTGTTTTAGTTTCTGTTGCTACTCCATCACTCTGTTTTAGTTTCTGTTGCTGCTCCATCACTCTGTTTTAGTAACTGTAGCTACTCCATGTCTCTGTTTTAGTTTCTGTTGCTACTCCATCACTCTGTTTTAGTTTCTGTTGCTACTCCATCACTCTGTTTTAGTTTCTGTTGCTGCTTCATCACTCTGTTTTAGTTTCTGTTGCTGCTCCATCACTCGGTTTCAGTTTCTGTTGCTGCTTCATCACTCTGTTTTAGTTTCTGTTGCTGCTCCATCACTCGGTTTTAGTTTCTGTTGCTACTCCATCACTCTGTTTTAGTTTCTGTTGCTACTCCATGTCTCTGTTTTAGTTTCTGTTGCTACTCCATCACTCTGTTTTAGTTTCTGTTGCTGCTCCATCACTCTGTTTTAGTTTCTGTTGCTACTCCATCACTCTGTTTTAGTTTCTGTTGCTACTCCATGTCTCTGTTTTAGTTTCTGTTGCTACTCCATCACTCTGTTTTAGTTTCTGTTGCTGCTCCATCACTCTGTTTTAGTTTCTGTTGCTACTCCATCACTCTGTTTTAGTTTCTGTTGCTACTCCATGTCTCTGTTTTAGTTTCTGTTGCTACTCCATCACTCTGTTTTAGTTTCTGTTGCTGCTCCATCACTCTGTTTTAGTTTCTGTTGCTACTCCATCACTCTGTTTTAGTAACTGTTGCTACTCCATCACTCTGTTTTAGTAACTGTTGCTACTTCATCACTCTGTTATAGTTTCTGTTGCTACTCCATCACTCTGTTTTAGTAACTGTTGCTACTCCATCACTCTGTTTTAGTAACTGTTGCTACTCCATCACTCTGTTTTAGTTTCTGTTGCTACTCCATCACTCTATTTTAGTTTCTGTTGCAGCTCCATCACTCTGTTTTAGTAACTGTTGCTACTCCATCACTCTGTTTTAGTTTCTGTTGCAGCTCCATCACTCTGTTTTAGTAACTGTTGCTACTCCATCACTCTGTTTTAGTTTCTGTTGCAGCTCCATCAGTCTGTTTTAGTTTCTGTTGCTGCTCCATCACTCTGTTTTAGTTTCTGTTGCTGCTCCATCAGTCTGTTTTAGTTTCTGTTGCTGCTCCATCACTCTGTTTTAGTTTCTGTTGCAGCTCCATCACTCTGTTTTAGTAACTGTTGCTGCTCCATCACTCTGTTTTAGTTTCTGTTGCTACTCCATCACTCTGTTTTAGTTTCTGTTGCTGCTTCATCACTCTGTTTTAGTTTCTGTTGCTGCTCCATCACTCTGTTTTAGTTTCTGTTGCTGCTCCATCACTGTTTTAGTTTCTGTTGCTGCTCCATCACTCTGTTTTAGTAACTGTTGCTGCTCCATCAGTCTGTTTTAGTTTCTGTTGCTGCTTCATCAGTCTGTTTTAGTTTCTGTTGCTGCTCCATCACTCTGTTTTAGTTTCTGTTGCTACTCCATCACTCTGTTTTAGTAACTGTTGCTGCTCCATCACTCTGTTTTAGTAACTGTTGCTGCTCCATGTCTCTGTTTTAGTTTATTGTGACTTTATTATCTGTCTGGCTCAAATACCTGTGACTAGCCTCAGGCGTTTGTGTGTACGTGTGTGTTTGTTCTCCATTCTCCTGAAAATGGTGTCATCATACTCATTAAAAATATATATTTTTAACACAAACGCTGTGTGAAATTTATCTTAAATGTAATGTTTTACCCCGGTAGATTTGCAGTCTGGTATAGTGTTGACGTTTGGTTTGGTGCTGTGGTCTGTAGCCATATTGTTTTTATTGTAGGCTGCAGTACCCCGACTAGCAGTTGTAACCAGTCGAATACACTGTGACCTGGTGGAAACTAAATTTAGACACATCTGCCCTCTGCTTTTGCTCTCCAGGGCAGACTCTGTGTGAGTGTGTGTGTGACGATGATGATGGATGAGTGTCTTGTGATTAATGTAGTGATACTGAAGGGTGGGAACAGAGGAGTGAAAGGGATGACACATACACACGGACCTACACACTGCTCTGTATGTGTGTGTGTGTGTGTGTGTGTGTGTGTGTGTGTGTGTGTGTGTGTGTGTGTGTGTGTGTGTGTGTGTGTGTGTGTGTGTGTGTGTGTGTGTGTGTGTGTGTGTGTGTGTGTGTGTGTGTGTGTGTGTGTGTGTGTGTGTGTGTGTGTGTGTGTGTGTGTCATGTGTCTGTCTATGTGGCTGCCTGTTGTGTGTATGACAGAGACCGTGCCACTATGTAGAATCAAGATATAATTTATTGCAACAGTTGCTAAGGAATCCATCATCTCCTAGAAACCATTTTGATTATAAGGGAATTTCAAACAATTAAAACATCACAATATTGTCATGTCATCACAGTCCACCGAATACATTCTGATGTCATCACAACCCACCATACACATTCTGATGACATCACAACCCACCATACACATTCTGATGACATCACAACCCACCATACACATTCTGATGACATCAGTCCACCAGATACATTCTCCAGATTGTGTCTTGTTCACATTGACAGTTAAAGATGTAAAAGGTAGCAGAGCTGTAACAGAGGTGTAATGTTATGATGTCTATTGGTGCGTTAGTAAATTCACTCTGACTATCTAATCCTATTCCAGAGCACTCATCGTCTGAGTGTACCAGAGTCCAAAATAACTGATTAATTTACGAGCACCCATTGAATATGATCGGTGTCAGTAAACGTTGGCAAAGAAATGTAAATATATTGTTGTCAGCAGCACAATTACAGTCACCAATGCTCTGGATAACATGAAAACATCCTAACCAGCTCTGCTATGGTGAATGGTCAGAGTGAGGTGTTGTTTCATTTGTGTCTGGAAGTAGCTAGCAAGCTAGTCAACTTTAGCCAGTTATCTTGGGTGCTTGACAGCCGTTGTTAGGTCAGAACGCTCTGATTAACCGCCAGTGTCCAGTGTGAGCTCTGAAACGCTCTGAATTGACTAATTCTGCACTCTTGCACTCCAGAGTGAATTTACAAACAAACCCTATAACTAGTCTGGTTGTAGTCTTTTCTATATGAGGTAACACAGAGACCTATAGCTACCAGGGCTGGATGTATTATTGTTAAATTTAGTTCACTTCAATTCAGTCTATCCCTAACCCTAACTTCACTGCATGGGAAATTAAACCAGTTATGGGTTTGTTGAAGTAGATATATTTCATCAGTAGAAGATGCAGGGTGGGTGTGGTAGTTGTAGTCCATCAGTAGAAGATGCCGGGTGGGTGTGGTAGTTGTAGTCCATCAGAAGAAGATGCAGGGTGGGTGTGGTAGTTGTAGTCCATCAGTAGAAGATGCAGGGTGGGTGTGGGTCTGATGAGAAACCTGTAGTACTCCTTGAGTATCCCCAACAGTACACATTTTATTGTATCCCTGGACAAGCACACCTGATTCAGTACTGGAGGAGAAGTTGGGAAACACCGCTGTAGGACACATAAACATAAAGTCTTAGCTAGGTTATCTTTTTCATATTTTAATGTCACCCTTATTTAACCATACAGTCTTCACAAAGTTACGCATTAAAAAAAACACATTTCCAGGGCCAAACAGAAAACCTTTCTACTCATAACCCAAATAAGTACTCATAACCCAAATGAGTATTCATAACCAAAACGTACGCCGCCAAACATACCCTCATAAAACTATCCTACCGATCCTCAACTTTAGCAATGTCATCTACAAAATAGCCTCCAACACTCTATTCAGCAAACTGGATGCAGTCTATCACTGTGCCATCCATTTTGATACCAAAGCCCCATATACTACCCACCATTGTGACCTGTACGCTCTCGTTGGCTGGCCCTCGCTACATATACGTCGCCAAACCCACTGGCTCCAGGTCATCTATAAGTCTTTGCTAGGTAAAGCCCCGACCAGCTCACTGGTCACCATAACAACACCCAGCCGTAGCACGCGCTCCAGCAGGTATATCTCACTGGTCATCCCCAAAGCCAACACCCCCTTTGGCCTCCTTTCCTTCCAGTTCTCTGCTGCCAATGACTGGAACAAATTGCAAAAATTGCTGAAGCTGGAGACTTATATTTCCCTCACTAACTTTAAACATCAGCTATCTGAGCAGCTAACCGATCACTGCAGCTGTACATAGTCCATCTGTAAATAGCCCACCCAATTTACCTACCTCATCCCCATATTGTTTTATTTACTTTTCGGCTATTTTGCACACCAATATTTCTACTTGCACATCATCATCTGCTCATCTATCACTCCAGTGTTAATTTGCTTAATTGTAAATACTTCGCTACTATGGCCTATTTATTGCCTTACCTCCTCACGCCACTTGCACACACTGTATATAGACTTTCTTTTTTTTCCTATTGTGTTATTGACTGTACACTTGTTTATTCCATGTGTAACTCTGTGTTATTGTTTGTGTCGCACTGCTTTGCTTTAACTTGGCCAGGTTGCAGTTGTAAATGAGAACTTGTTCTCAACTAGCCTACCTGGTTAAATAAAGGTGAAATATATATATTTTTTAAAGTTCTCATAACCCCTAATAAGTCTTCAAACCAAATAAGTACAAATAACCCAAATAAGTATCAAACCCAAATAAGTACCCAAGACAAATAAATAAATATCCATAATAAGTACTCATAACCCAAATAAGTACCTATAATCCAAATAAATTCCCATAATCACTAATAAGTACTCACAACCCCAAATAAGTACTCATAACCCCTAATAAGAATAATACACATCCCACACTGACATCTTGTAGTGAAATCCTAAAAATGCATCTACTGCAATGTTTTTCATGGTTGAAGTGGACATCAGTGTGTGTGTGTGTGTGTGTGTTTGTACCAGTGTGTGCCTGTACCAGTGTGTGTGTTAGTCCTTGGTGACCCATCGTAGTTCACTCTTGACGTTCTGCAGCTCTGATAGGTTGACTGCTGGACCAGGAAGCTTCATCGATCCTGGCAATGGCTTCTTCTCCTCTGGCGACAGGGCTGTGGCTTCCTGCAGGGGGTCTGGGGGAGGAGCCTGTTCAAAAAGAGTTTCGCCAAATACATTTAAACTCAGTTTTTCACAATTCCTGACATTTAATCCTAGTAAAAATCCCTGTTAAAGGTCAGTTAGGATCAATTTATTTTAAGAATGTGAAATGTCAGAATAATAGTAGAGAGAATTATTTATTTCAGCTTTTATTTCTTTCATCACATTGCCAGTGGGTCAGAAGTGTATATACACTCAATTAGTATTTGGTAGCATTGCCTTTAAATTGTTTAACTTGAGTCAAATGTTTTGGGTAGCCTTCAACAAGCTTCCCACAATAAGTTGGGTGAATTTTGGCATATTCCTCCTGACAGAGCTGGTGTAACTGAGTCAGGTTTGTAGTACTCCTTGCTTGCACGCGCTTTTTCAGTTCTTCCCTCACATTTTCCATAGGATTGAGGTCAGGATCTTGTGATGGCCACTCCAATACCTTGACTTTGTTGTCCTTAAGCCGTTTTGCCACAACTTTGGAAGCTTGGGGTCATTGTCCATTAGGAAGACACATTTGCAACCAAGCTTTCACTTCCTTACTGATGTCTTGAGATGTTGCTTCAAAATATCCACATAATTTTTCTCCCTCATGATGCCATCTATTTTGTGAAGTGCATCAATCCCTCCTGCAGCAAAGCACCCACACAACATGATGCTGCCACCCCCGTGCTTCACGGTTGGGATGGTGTTCTTCGACTTGCAAGCCTCCCCCTTTTTCCTCCAAACATAACGATGGTCATTATGGCCAAACAGTTCTATTTTTGTTTCATCAGACCAGAGGACATTTCTCCAAAATGTATGATCTTTGTCCCCATGTGCAGTTGCAAAACGTAGTCTGGCTTTTTCATGGTGGTTTTGGAGAAGTGGCTTCTTCCTTGCTGAGCAGCCATTCAGGTTATGTCAGTATAGGACTCGTTTTACTGTGGATATAGATACTTTTGTACCTGTTTCCTCCAGCATCTTCACACGGTCCTTTGCTGTTGTTCTGGGATTGATTTACACTTCTCGCACCAAAGTACGTTCATCTCTAGGAGACAGAACGGGTCTCCTTCCTGAGCGGTTTGACGGCTGCATGGTCCCATGGTGTTTATACTTGCATACTATCGTTTGTACAGATGAACGTGGTACCTTCAGGCATTTGGAAATTGCTCCCAAGGATGAACCAGACTTGTGGAGGTCTACAATTATTTTTCTGAGGTCTTGGCTGATTTCTTTTGATTTTCCCATGATGTCAAGCAAAGAGGCACTAAGTTTGAAGGTAGGCCTTGAAATACATCCACAGGTACACCTCCAATTGACTCAAATCATGTAATTTAACCTATCAGAAGCTTTTAAAGCCATGACATAATTTGCTGGAATTTCCCAAGCTGTTTAAAGGCACAGTCAACTTAGTGTATCTAAACTCTTGACCCACGGGAATTGTGATGCAGTGAGTTAGAAGTGAAAAAATCTGTCTGTAAACAATTGTTGGAAAAATGACTTGTGTCATGCACAAAAACATTAGTTTGTTAACAAGAAATTTGTGGAGTGGTTGAAAAATGAGTTTTATTGACTCCAACTTAAGTGTATCTAAACTTCAGACTTCAACTGTAGGTCCTCAAGCCATATTGGTGCGTGTTTGTTTGTGTGTGTGTGTGTGTGTGTGTGTGTGTGTGTGTGTGTGTGTGTGTGTGTGTGTGTGTGTGTGTGTGTGTGTGTGTGTGTGTGTGTGTGTGTGTGTGTGTGTGTGTGTGTGTGTGTGTCTGACCTCCTCTGTGTCTACAGTATCCTCTCTCCTCTTGACAGGATGTCCCGCACCTGGACGCAGCGCTCCCATCGGAATATTTAGATTTGCCTGTTGGACAGGAGCAACAACCAATCAGACACACTCAACTCTTGAGGCCACATGTACAGCTTTCCAATTCTCTGTCATTTCTCCTGAAATGCATTCGTTCACTTTTCAGCATTCGTTCACTCCTTAGCATTCGTTCACTCCTCAGCACACATTTAAGAGCATTGGATTGGTGTAAACCTCCTCTAGACTCTTTGCAAGTTATTTACTTATAGATCCCTGAGTATTGTGTGTGTATTGACTGATGTGTGTGTGAACCTGGTGTCTGTCTTGCCACAAAACCATCTGCTTTGGTTACAGACACTACATCCTGGTTTGGTCCTGTTCTATTAAGAGTATGGAAATGAAACACACACCCACATACACACACCCACCCACACACACACACACACACACACACACACACACACACACACACACACACACGGTGTGCTTAACATATTATGAATGTCGGTATTGTCTCATCTTATCTATCAACGTAGACAGGGCTCTAACTCCTCTAGCTCCACAATGAGATAGGGTGCATGCCAGGCAGCAGGCTGTTTCCCAGCCTGCCAGCTTGGTGGAGTCTGCCACTAGCACAGTCAGTGTTGTCAGCTAAGCTTTCCTCATTGAGACCGTGTTTGTGCCGCAAATCTAAACATGGCAGTGTTCACCTTAACAATCTCACTGGAATAAAGACCTCCTCCATTCGTGCTGGTCTCCTGATGGTCTCCTGAGGGATCTCCTCCCAGACCTGCACTAAAGCATCTGCCAACTCCTGGACAGTCTGTGGTGCAACGTGGCGTTGGTGGATGGAGAAAGACATGATGTCCCAGATTTGCTCAATTGGATTCCGTTCTGGGGAACTGGCGGTCCAGTCCATAGCATCAATGCCTTCCTCTTGCAGGAACTGCTGACACACTCCAGCCACATGAGGTCTAGCATTGTCTTGCATTAGGAGGAACCCAGGGCCAACCGCACCAGCATATGGTCTCACAAGGGGCCTGAGGATCTCATCTCGGTACCTAATGGCAGTCAGGCTATCTTTGGCGAGCACATGGAGGGCTGTGCGGCCCCCCAAAGAAATGCCACCCCACACCATGACTGACCCACCGCCAAACCGGTCATGCTGCAGGATGTTGCAGGCAGCAGAACGTTCTCCATGGCATCTCTAGACTCTGTCACATCTGTCACATGTGCTCAGTGTGAACCTGCTTTCATCTGTGAAGAGCACAGGGCGCCAGTTGCGAATTTGCCAATATTGGTGTTCTCTGGCAAATGCCAAACATCCTGCACGGTGTTGAGCTATAAGCACAACCCCCACCTGTGGACGTTGGGCCCTCATACCACCCTCATGGAGTCTCTTTCTGACCGTTTGAGCAGACACATGCACATTTGTGGCCTGCTGGAGGTCATTTTGCAGGGCTCTGGTAGTGCTCCTTCTTGCACAAATGCGGAGGTAGCGGTCCTGCTGCTGGGTTGTTGCCCTCTTACGGCCTCCTCCACGTCTCCTGATGTACTGGCCTGTCTCCTGGTAGCGCCTCCATGCTCTGGACACTACGCTGACAGACACAGCAAACCTTCTTGCCACAACTCGCATTGATGTGCCATCCTGGATGAGCTGCACTACCTGATCCACTTGTGTGGGTTGTAGACTCCGTCTCATGCTACCACTAGAGTGAAAGCACCGCCAGCATTCAAAAGTGACCAAAACATCAGCCAGGAAGCATAGGAACTGAGAAGTGGTCTGTGGTCCCCCCCCTTTCACAGAAGTGTGATTGACTTGGAGTTACATTGTGTTGTTTAAGTGTTCCCTTTATTTTTTTTGCGCAGTGTATTTGCAATTGCAACAAATCATCTGCTCAGAACCAAGGATACAACTAATTTCTATATGCCCTTTTAGACTCCCTCCACCGACCCAAGGATGGATGCCCTCAATCTCCCAGGCGTCATTGTTAACCACCTACCCAAGGAGCTAAAATAAAAACATTTTTGCTGTGATGTTTCCCAAAGTTCTGAACCTTTCTATTCTCATAGTTTCTACTTTCTGTAAATTAAAGATAAACATTTTTGCTTAAAGTATTATTATATTATTGATCATCAACTGACTATGACTTTTCAAATCAACCAGTATTGCTATCTGCAGAGTTATGCAGAGTAAATGTTGCTCTTCTTCAACCATTCCTGGACCTGCGACCAAAAACAAGCAGTGCCAAACCAATGGACAGTACCAAAACAAATGATCTAATGATTCGGTCTCTTCATAGCAAAATGTGCAGAGCTGTGATGGTTGTATCCTCCATATATATAACATTATATTGTTTGCAAGAATTTTGTTTAAAAATGTAAATTGAAAAATTCTACGCTTTGAATCAGACGTTGTTTTGTGTATCAGTTGAAAAGGAAATGGCGCTCCAACAAACTGGAAGTTTTCCGACTAGCTTGGAATGACAGTATCGTGCAGTATCCAGAAGAGCCCTCACCACCAAACTGGAAGTCTTCCGACTAGCTTGGAATGACAGTACCGTGCAGTATCCAGAAGAGCCCTCACCACCAAACTGGAAGTCTTCCGACTAGCTTGGAATGACAGTACCGTGCAGTATCAAAGAGCCCTCACCACCAAACTGGAAGTCTTCCGACTAGCTTGGAATGACAGTACCGTGCAGTATCAAAGAGCCCTCACCACCAAACTGGAAGTCTTCCGACTAGCTTGGAATGACAGTACCGTGCAGTATCCAGAAGAGCCCTCACCACCAAACTGGAAGTCTTCCGACTAGCTTGGAATGACAGTACCGTGCAGTATAGAAGAGCCCTCACCACCAAACTGGAAGTCTTCCGACTAGCTTGGAATGACAGTACCGTGCAGTATAGAAGAGCCCTCACCACCAAACTGGAAGTCTTCCGACTAGCTTGGAATGACAGTACCGTGCAGTATCAAAGAGCCCTCACCACCAAACTGGAAGTCTTCCGACTAGCTTGGAATGACAGTACCGTGCAGTATCAAAGAGCCCTCACCACCAAACTGGAGGTCTTCCGACTAGCTTGGAATGGCAGTACCGTGCAGTATCCAGAAGCCCTCACTGCTGCTTGATCAACCTACTTTTCCAACCTAATTGAGGAGAATAAAAACAATCAAACATTTACGTATCTTTGATACTGTCGCAAAGCTAACTAAAAAGCAGCATTCCCCAAGTGAGTATGGCCTTTACTTCAGCAGTGATGAATTGATGATCTTCTTTGATGAAAAGATCATGATCATCGGAAAGCAAACTATGGACTCCTCGTTGAATCTGTGTATTTCTCCAAAACTTAGTTATCCTGAGTGCATAGAACTGCCACGACCTAGGATTTAAAAAAATAAATAAAAAAATGCACCTTTATTTAACCAGGTAGGCTAGTTGAGAACAAGTTCTCATTTGCAACTGCGACCTGGCCAAGATAAAGGATCAATAGAGACACTCAAGTTTTTTATGCTCTCTCGACACATTCACCAAATAGTCATGGCCTCTAAACCAGCTGCTTACTGGACCCAATTCCAACTAAACTACTGAAAGAGCTACTTCCTTTGCTCGGCCCTCCTATGTTGAACATAATAAACAGCTCCCTATCGTCCGGATGTGCACCAAACTCACTAAAAGTGGCAGTAATAAAGCCTCTCCTGAAAAAGCCAAACCTTGACCGGCCTATATCTAATCACCCATTCCTCTTAACCATTTTAGAAAAAGCTGTTGCAGCAACTTACTGCCTTCCTGAAGACAAATAACATATACGAAACACTCCAGTACATTTTAGACCCCATCATCGTACTGACTGCACTATTGAAGGTGGTAAATAACATTTTAATGGCGACAGACCAAGGCTCTGCATCTTTACTCGTTGCTCCTAGACCTTAGTGACACTTTTGACACCATCGATCACCACATTCTTTTGGAGAGATTGGAAGTCATAATTGGTCTGCTCCCTCTCTGGCCTCTAGGTCAACAGGCTGCTCGTTATGGCGCACACCTGTCACCACCATTAAGTGTATCAGCATATGATGACACTCACCTGAACTCCATCACCTCCTTGATTACCTGCCCTTTATATGTCACTCCCTTTGGTTCCTTCCCCAGGCGTCATTGTTTCTGTTCCATGTCTGTGTGCTGTCCTTGTTTCTTAGTTTGTATTATGTTGTGTTAATTTATTAAAACACTCAGTCCCTGAACTTGGTTCCCGACTCTCAGCGCACATCGTTACATACATGGACAAGTTCTGGCCCGGTTTAGATCTTATATCAGTTTGTCTCTGTGGGGGGTTTGTCCTCTGAAAAATAAATTGTACGTTTCAGTATTCCTCAAGGTTCCGTTTTAGGACCACTATTGTTTTCACTATATATTCTACCTCTTGGTAATGTCATTCGGAAACACAATGTCAACTTTCATTGCTATGCAGACGACACACAGCTGCACATTATGATGAAACATGGTAAACCCCTAAAATTGCCTACCCTGAAAGTCTCTGTTTCAGACATAAGGAAGTGGATGGTGGCAGAGAAGCTAGTTCTAGGTCCCAAGAAATAACGAGATCTGTTGTTGGATCTGACAATTAATCTTGATGGTTGTACTGTCGTCACAAATAAATCTCCGAAGGACTGCGTTACTTTGGACCCTAATTTCTATTTTGACGAACATATCAAGAATATTTCAAGGGCAGCTTTTTTCCATCTTCTTAACCTTGCAAAAATCTTTAACTTTTTGTAAAAAAAATGATCCAGAAAGCTAATCCATGCTATTATCACTTCTAGATTAGACGACTGCAAAACTCTCTAGCTACCCGGATAAAGCACTAAATCAACTTAAGTTAGTGGTAAATACGGCTGCTAGAATCTTGACAAGAACCCCAAAAATGTATGATATTACTCCAGTGTTAGCCTCTCTACACTGACTTCCTGTTAAGGGTGGGGCTGATTTCAAGGTTTTCGTGGACTTTCTCCTACTTATCTCTCTGATTTGGTCCTGTTGTATATACTGTACCTACACGTACGTTATGGTCACAAGACACAGACCTCCTTACTGTTCATAGAATTTGTTAGCAAACAGCTGGAGGCAGGGCTTTCTCATATAGAGCTACACTTTTATGGAATCGTCTGCCTATCCATGTGAGAGACTCAGAGTCGGTCTTGACCTTTAAGTCTTTATGTTGTCTTAGCCGTGTCCGAATCCTGGCTAAGGAGAACCACCAAAAACCCTGAAATCTCCATCGCTAACTATAACGTTTTCCGCCAAGATAGAACTGCCAAAGGGGGCGGTGTTGCAATCTACTGCAAAGATAGTAATACAGAACTCTGCAGGCTATCTAAGTCTGTACCCAAACAATTTGAGCTTCTACTTCTAAAAATGCACCTTTCCAGAAACAAGTCTCTCACTGTTGCCGCTTGCTATAGACCTCCCTCTGCCCCCAACTGTACCCTCGATACCATATGTGAATTGATTGCCCCCCATCTATCTTCTGAGCTCGTGCTACTAGGTGACCTAAACTGGGACATGCTTAACACCCCGGCCATCCTACAAACTAAGCTTGATGCCCTCAATCTCACACAAATTATCAATGAACCTAGCAGGTACAACCCCAAATCAGTAAACAGCCTCATAAATGTCATCCTAACTATCTCACCCTCCAAAAACACCTCTGCTGTTTTCAATCAAGATCTCAGCGATCACTTTTTCATTGACTGCATCCGTTATCACTGTTAAACGCTCCCTGAAACACTTCTGCGAGCAGGCCTTTCTAATCGACCTGGCCGGGGTATCCTGGAATGACATTGACCTTATCCCGTCAGTAGATGATGCCTGGCTATTCTTTAAAAGTGCCTTCCTCACCATCTTAAATAAGCATGCCCATCTCAAAAAATGAAGAACTAGGAATAGATATAGTCCTTGGTTCACTCCGGACCTGTCTGCCCTTGACCAGCATCAAAACATCCTGTGGCATTCTGCATTAACATCGAATAGCCCCCGTGATATGCAACTTTTCAGGGAAGTTAGGAACAAATATGCACAGGCAGTTAGAAAAGCTAAGGCAAGCTTTTTCAAACAGAAATTTGCATCCTGTAGTACTAACTCAAAAAAGTTAAGAGAATAAGAGCACCTCCTCCCAGCTGCCCACTGCTCTGAGGCTAGGAAACACTGTCACCACCGATAAATCCACTATAATTGAGAATTTCAATAAGCATTTCTCTACGGCTGGCTATGCTTTCCACATGGCTAACCCTACCCCAGTCAACTGCCCTGCACCCTCCACAGCAACCAGCCAAAGCCCCCACCATTTCTCCTTTACCCAAATCCAGATAGCAGATGTTCTGAAAGAGCTGCAAAATCTGGAACCCAACAAATCAGCCGGGCCAGACAATCTGGAACCTCTCTTTCTGAAATTATCTGCCAAAATTGTTGCAACCCCTATTACTAGCCTGTTCAACCTCTCTTTTGTATCGCCTGAGATTCCCAAAGATTGGAAAGCTGCCGCGGTCATCCCCCTCTTCAAAGGGGGTGACACTCTAGACCCAAACTGCTACAGACCGATATCTATCCTACCCTGTCTTTCTAAGGTCTTCGAAAGCCAAGTTAACAAACAGATTACTGACCATTTCAAATCCCACCATATCTTCTCCGCTATGCAATCTGGTTTCAGAGCTGGTCATGGGTGCACCTCAGCCATGCTCAAGGTTCTAAACGACATCATAACCGCCATCGATAAGAGACATTACTGTGCAGCCGTATTCATCGACCTGGCCAGACTTGACAGCCTTGGTTTCTCAAATGATTGCCTCGCCTGGTTTACCAACTACTTCTCTGATAGAGTTCGGTGTGTCAAATCGGAGGGCCTGTTGTCCGGACCTCTGACAGTCTCTATGGGGGAGCAACAGGGTTAAATTCTCGGGCCGACTCTCTTTTCTGTTTACATCAATGACGTTGCTCTTGCTGCTGGTGATTCTCTGATCCACCTCTACGCAGACGACACCATTCTGTATACTTCTGGCCCCTCCTTGGACACTGTGTTAACTAACCTCCAGACGAGCTTCAATGCCATACAACTCTCCTTCCGTGGCCTCCAACTGCTCTTACACGCAAGTAAAACTAAATGCATGCTATTCAATCGATCACTGCCCGCACCTGCTCTCCAGAGTAGTGATGCTGGACGGCTCTGACTTAGAATACATGGACAACTACAAATACCTGGGTGTCTGGTTAGACTGTAAACTCTCCTTTCAGACTCACATTAAGCATCTCCAATCCAACATTGAATCTAGAATCGGCTTCCTATATCGCAACAAAGCATCCTTCACTCATGCTACCAAACATACCCTCGTATAACTGACCATCCTACCGATCCTCGACTTCAGTGATGTCATCTATAAAATAGGCTCCAACACTCTACTCAACAAATTGGATGCAGTCTATCACAGTGCCATCAGTTTTGTCACCAAAGCCCCATACACTACCCACCATTGTTCCCTGTACGCTCTCGTTGGTTGGCACTCGCTTCATACTCGTCTCCAAATCGACTGGCTCCAGGTCATCTACAAGTCTCTGCTAGGTAAAGACCCGCCTTATCTCAGCTCACTGGTCACCATAGCAGCACCCACTCGTAGCACGCGCTCCAGCAGGTATATCTCACTGGTCACACCCAAAGCCAATTCCTCCTTTGGTCGTCTTTCCGTCCAGTTCTCTGCTGCCCATGACTGGAACGAATTGCAAAAATCTCTGAAGCTGGAGACTCACATCTCCCTCACTAGCTTTAAGCACCAGCTGTCAGAGCAGCTTACAGATCACTGCACCTGTACATAGACCATCTGTAAACAGCCCATCT
Source organism: Oncorhynchus nerka (assembly GCF_034236695.1). NCBI lineage: Eukaryota > Metazoa > Chordata > Actinopteri > Salmoniformes > Salmonidae > Oncorhynchus > Oncorhynchus nerka. The sequence continues at coordinate 552,027 of NC_088401.1, read as the reverse complement.
ACCTACCTCATCCCCATACTGGTATTTATTTATTTAATTTGCTCCTGTGCACCCCAGTATCTCTACCAGTATTGTTCTACTGTATTATTGACTGTATGTTTTGTTTATTCCATGTGTAACTCTGTGTTGTTGTATGTGTCGAATTGCTATGCTTTGTCTTGGCCAGGTCGCAGTTGCAAATGATAACTTGTTCTCAACTAGCCTACCTGGTTAAATAAAGGTGAAATATTTTTTAATATTTTTTTATTAAAAAAATCTATTATCTATCTAATCTATTATCTATTATCTATTCAGTATGTCCTTTGATTGAGTGTAGTCTTTCCCAGTGGTGTGATGTTGAATGGTAAGGCACTGGGGTGACGAACTGCCCTTGCTGTCTCTGCCTGGCCAGCTCCCTTCTCTCTAATGGGAATCTTTGGTCTAAGCCTGCACTACCTCTGTTCCTGGAAAGCTACAAAGCTACAGGCTTTAGTTTAAATCCCACATGAGACTGGGTCCCGGAGAGCTAAAGAGCTACAGGTTTTAGTTTTAGCCCTGGTCATAGAGAGCTACAGAGCTGCAGGCTTTAGTTCTAGTCCTGGTCCTGGAGATCTACAGAGCTACAGGCTTTGGTGCTAATCCTGGTCCTAGAGAGTTACAGAGATTCAGGCTTCGGTGTTAACCCTGCACTAGTCCTGGTGCTGGATATCTACATGCTTTAATTATAGCCCTGGTATTGGAGAGCTACAGAGCTACAGGCTTTAGTTCCAGTCCTGGTCCTGGAGAGCTACAGAGCTACAGGCTTTAGTTCCAGTCCTGGTCCTGGAAAACTACAGAGCTACAGGCTTTAGTTCCAGTCCTGGTCCTGGAGAGCTACAGAGCTACAGGCTTTAGTTCCAGTCCTGGTCCTGGAGAGCTACAGAGCTACAGGCTTTAGTTCTAGTCCTGGCCCTTGAGAGCTAGAGGCTTTAGTTAGTGCCATGCACTACCCCTGCTCCTGGAGAGTTACAGAACTGCAGGTTTTAGTTCTAGCCCTAGTCCTTGAGAGCTATAGGCTTTAGTTAGAGCCATGCACTACCCCTGCTCCTGGAGAGTTACAGAACTGCAGGTTTTAGGTCTAGTTCTGGTCCATGAGAGCTAGAGGCTTTAGTTAGAGCCATGCACTACCCCTGCTCCTGGAGAGCTACAGAGCTACAGGCTTTAGTTCTAGCCCTGGTCCTTGAGAGCTAGAGGCTTTAGTTAGAGCCATGCACTACCCCTGCTCCCGGAGAGTTACAGGACTGCATGTTTTAGTTCTAGTCCTGGTCCTTGAGAGCTAGAGGCTTTAGTTAGAGCCATGCACTACCCCTGCCCCTGAAGAGTTACAGAACTGCAGGTTATAGTTCTATCCCTGGTCCTGGAGAGCTACACGCCTTATGTCTCAACCCAGTCCTGGAGAGCTACAGAGCAACAGAGTTACTAGTTCTGGACCTCGTCCTGGAGAGCTACAGAGCAACAGAGTTACTAGTTCTGGACCTAGTCCTGGATAGCTACAGAACAACAGAGTTACTAGTTCTGGACCTAGTCCTGGAGAGCTACAGAGCAACAGAGTTACTAGTTCTGGACCTAGTCCTGGATAGCTACAGAACAACAGAGTTACTAGTTCTGGACCTAGTCTTGGAGAGCTACAGAACAACAGAGTTACTAGTTCTGGACCTAGTCCTGGAGAGCTACAGAACAACAGAGTTACTAGTTCTGGACCTAGTCCTGGAGAGCTACACAGCAACAGAGTTACTAGTTCTGGACCTAGTCCTGGAGATCCACAGAACAACAGAGTTACTAGTTCTGGACCTAGTCCTGGAGAGCTACAGAACAACAGAGTTACTAGTTCTGGACCTAGTCCTGGAGAGCTATAGAACAACAGAGTTACTAGTTCTGGACCTAGTCCTGAGAGCTACAGAGCAACAGAGTGACTAGTTCTGGACCTAGTCCTGGAGAGCTACAGAACAACAGAGTTACTAGTTCTGGACCTAGTCCTGGAGAGCTACAGAGCAACAGAGTTACTAGTTCTGGACCTAGTCCTGGAGAGCTACAAAGCAACAGAGTTACTAGTTCTGGACCTAGTCCTGGAGAGCTACAGAACAACAGAGTTACTAGTTCTGGACCTAGTCCTGGAGAGCTACAGAGCAACAGAGTTACTAGTTCTGGACCTAGTCCTGAGAGCTACAGAGCAACAGAGTTACTAGTTCTGGACCTAGTCCTGAGAGCTACAGAGCAACAGAGTTACTAGTTCTGGACCTAGTCCTGGAGAGCTACAGAGCAACAGAGTTACTAGTTCTGGACCTAGTCCTGGAGATCTACAGAGCAACATAGTTACTAGTTCTGGACCTAGTCCTGGAGAGCTACAGAGCAACATAGTTACTAGTTCTGGACCTAGTCCTGGAGAGCTACAGAGCAACAGAGTTACTAGTTCTGGACCTAGTCCTGAAGAGCTACAGAGCAACAGAGTTACTAGTTCTGGACCTAGTCCTGGAGAGCTACAGAGCAACAGAGTTACTAGTTCTGGACCTAGTCCTGGAGAGCTACAGAGCAAAAGAGTTACTAGTTCTGGACCTAGTCCTGGAGAGCTACAGAGCAACAGAGTTACTAGTTCTGGACCTCGTCCTGGAGAGCTACAGAGCAACAGAGTTACTAGTTCTGGACCTAGTCCTGGATAGCTACAGAACAACAGAGTTACTAGTTCTGGACCTAGTCCTGGAGAGCTACAGAGCAACAGAGTTACTAGTTCTGGACCTAGTCCTGGATAGCTACAGAACAACAGAGTTACTAGTTCTGGACCTAGTCTTGGAGAGCTACAGAACAACAGAGTTACTAGTTCTGGACCTAGTCCTGGAGAGCTACAGAACAACAGAGTTACTAGTTCTGGACCTAGTCCTGGAGAGCTACACAGCAACAGAGTTACTAGTTCTGGACCTAGTCCTGGAGATCCACAGAACAACAGAGTTACTAGTTCTGGACCTAGTCCTGGAGAGCTACAGAACAACAGAGTTACTAGTTCTGGACCTAGTCCTGGAGAGCTATAGAACAACAGAGTTACTAGTTCTGGACCTAGTCCTGGAGAGCTACAGAGCAACAGAGTGACTAGTTCTGGACCTAGTCCTGGAGAGCTACAGAACAACAGAGTTACTAGTTCTGGACCTAGTCCTGGAGAGCTACAGAGCAACAGAGTTACTAGTTCTGGACCTAGTCCTGGAGAGCTACAAAGCAACAGAGTTACTAGTTCTGGACCTAGTCCTGGAGAGCTACAGAACAACAGAGTTACTAGTTCTGGACCTAGTCCTGGAGAGCTACAGAGCAACAGAGTTACTAGTTCTGGACCTAGTCCTGGAGAGCTACAGAGCAACAGAGTTACTAGTTCTGGACCTAGTCCTGGAGAGCTACAGAGCAACAGAGTTACTAGTTCTGGACCTAGTCCTGGAGAGCTACAGAGCAACAGAGTTACTAGTTCTGGACCTAGTCCTGGAGATCTACAGAGCAACATAGTTACTAGTTCTGGACCTAGTCCTGGAGAGCTACAGAGCAACATAGTTACTAGTTCTGGACCTAGTCCTGGAGAGCTACAGAGCAACAGAGAGTTCTGGACCTAGTCCTGGAGAGCTACAGAGCAACAGAGTTACTAGTTCTGGACCTAGTCCTGGAGAGCTACAGAGCAACAGAGTTACTAGTTCTGGACCTAGTCCTGGAGAGCTACAGAGCAACAGAGTTACTAGTTCTGGACCTAGTCCTGGAGAGCTACAGAGCAACAGAGTTACTAGTTCTGGACCTAGTCCTGGAGAGCTACAGAGCAAAGAGTTACTAGTTCTGGACCTAGTCCTGGAGAGCTACAGAGCAACAGAGTTACTAGTTCTGGACCTCGTCCTGGAGAGCTACAGAGCAACAGAGTTACTAGTTCTGGACCTAGTCCTGGATAGCTACAGAACAACAGAGTTACTAGTTCTGGACCTAGTCCTGGAGAGCTACAGAGCAACAGAGTTACTAGTTCTGGACCTAGTCCTGGATAGCTACAGAACAACAGAGTTACTAGTTCTGGACCTAGTCTTGGAGAGCTACAGAACAACAGAGTTACTAGTTCTGGACCTAGTCCTGGAGAGCTACAGAACAACAGAGTTACTAGTTCTGGACCTAGTCCTGGAGAGCTACACAGCAACAGAGTTACTAGTTCTGGACCTAGTCCTGGAGATCCACAGAACAACAGAGTTACTAGTTCTGGACCTAGTCCTGAGAGCTACAGAACAACAGAGTTACTAGTTCTGGACCTAGTCCTGGAGAGCTATAGAACAACAGAGTTACTAGTTCTGGACCTAGTCCTGGAGAGCTACAGAGCAACAGAGTGACTAGTTCTGGACCTAGTCCTGGAGAGCTACAGAACAACAGAGTTACTAGTTCTGGACCTAGTCCTGGAGAGCTACAGAGCAACAGAGTTACTAGTTCTGGACCTAGTCCTGGAGAGCTACAAAGCAACAGAGTTACTAGTTCTGGACCTAGTCCTGGAGAGCTACAGAACAACAGAGTTACTAGTTCTGGACCTAGTCCTGGAGAGCTACAGAGCAACAGAGTTACTAGTTCTGGACCTAGTCCTGGAGAGCTACAGAGCAACAGAGTTACTAGTTCTGGACCTAGTCCTGGAGAGCTACAGAGCAACAGAGTTACTAGTTCTGGACCTAGTCCTGGAGAGCTACAGAGCAACAGAGTTACTAGTTCTGGACCTAGTCCTGGAGATCTACAGAGCAACATAGTTACTAGTTCTGGACCTAGTCCTGGAGAGCTACAGAGCAACATAGTTACTAGTTCTGGACCTAGTCCTGGAGAGCTACAGAGCAACAGAGTTACTAGTTCTGGACCTAGTCCTGAAGAGCTACAGAGCAACAGAGTTACTAGTTCTGGACCTAGTCCTGGAGAGCTACAGAGCAACAGAGTTACTAGTTCTGGACCTAGTCCTGGAGAGCTACAGAGCAAAAGAGTTACTAGTTCTGGACCTAGTCCTGGAGAGCTACAGAGCAACAGAGTTACTAGTTCTGGACCTAGTCCTGGAGAGCTACAGAGCAACATAGTTACTAGTTCTGGACCTAGTCCTGGAGATCTACAGAGCAACAGAGTTACTAGTTCTGGACCTAGTCCTGGAGAGCTACAGAGCAACAGAGTTACTAGTTCTGGACTTAGTCCTGGAGAGCTACAGAGCAACATAGTTACTAGTTCTGGACCTAGTCCTGGAGATCTACAGAGCAACAGAGTTACTAGTTCTGGACCTAGTCCTGGAGAGCTACAGAGCAACAGAGTTACTAGTTCTGGACTTAGTCCTGGAGAGCTACAGAGCAACAGAGTTACTAGTTCTGGACCTAGTCCTGGAGAGCTTTCCAAGTTTTTTCAAACATAAAATAAAATGTGATATTTGGATTTGAAAAAAGTAATCAATGTAAGGACATTTACTATTTTTATCACCTAAATCCAATGACATGTTTTGTTGATTTCACATTGAATTCACATTGAATTCACATTGAACTCAACCAAATGTAAATCAAAGCTAGATGTTGAACTGATGTCTTTGCCCAGTGGGAGAGCTACAGGTTGTATCTCTAACCCAGCTCTAACTACACTAGAAACTGGGAGAGCTACAGGTTGTATCTCTAACCCAGCTCTAACTACACTAGACCACTGGCATCTAACTACACTAGAAACTGGGAGAGCTACAGGTTGTATCTCTAACCCAGCTCTAACTACACTAGAAACTGGGAGAGCTACAGGTTGTATCTCTAACCCAGCTCTAACTACAACTAGACCACTGGCATCGAACTACACTAGAAACTGGGAGAGCTACAGGTTGTATCTCTAACCCAGCACTAACTACACTAGACCACTGGCATCGAACTACACTAGAAACTGGGAGAGCTACAGGTTGTATCTCTAACCCAGCTCTAACTACACTAGACCACTGGGAGAGCTACAGGTTGTATCTCTAACCCAGCTCTAACTACACTAGAAACTGGGAGAGCTACAGGTTGTATCTCTAACCCAGCTCTAACTATACTAGACCACTGGCATCTAACTACACTAGAAACTGGGAGAGCTACAGGTTGTATCTCTAACCCAGCTCTAACTACACTAGAAACTGGGAGAGCTACAGGTTGTATCTCTAACCCAGCTCTAACTACAACTAGACCACTGGCATCGAACTACACTAGAAACTGGGAGAGCTACAGGTTGTATCTCTAACCCAGCTCTAACTACACTAGACCACTGGCATCGAACTACACTAGAAACTGGGAGAGCTACAGGTTGTATCTCTAACCCAGCTCTAACTACAACTAGACCACTGGCATCGAACTACACTAGAAACTGGGAGAGCTACAGGTTGTATCTCTAACCTAGCTCTAACTACACTAGACCACTGGGAGAGCTACAGGTTGTATCTCTAACCCAGCTCTAACTACACTAGAAACTGGGAGAGCTACAGGTTGTATCTCTAACCCAGCTCTAACTACACTAGAAACTGGGAGAGCTACAGGTTGTATCTCTAACCCAGCTCTAACTACACTAGAAACTGGGAGAGCTACAGGTTGTATCTCTAACCCAGCTCTAACTACACTAGAAACTGGGAGAGCTACAGGTTGTATCTCTAACCCAGCTCTAACTACACTAGAAACTGGGAGAGCTACAGGTTGTATCTCTAACCCAGCTCTAACTACACTAGACCACTGGGAGAGCTACAGGTTGTATCTCTAACCCAGCTCTAACTACACTAGAAACTGGGAGAGCTACAGGTTGTATCTCTAACCCAGCTCTAACTACACTAGACCACTGGGAGAGCTACAGGTTGTATCTCTAACCCAGCTCTAACTACACTAGAAACTGGGAGAGCTACAGGTTGTATCTCTAACCCAGCTCTAACTACACTAGAAACTGGGAGAGCTACAGGTTGTATCTCTAACCCAGCTCTAACTACACTAGAAACTGGGAGAGCTACAGGTTGTATCTCTAACCCAGCTCTAACTACACTAGAAACTGGGAGAGCTACAGGTTGTATCTCTAACCCAGCTCTAACTACACTAGACCACTGGCATCGAACTACACTAGAAACTGGGAGAGCTACAGGTTGTATCTCTAACCCAGCTCTAACTACACTAGAAACTCGGAGAGCTACAGGTTGTATCTCTAACCCAGCTCTAACTACACTAGACCACTGGGAGAGCTACAGATTTTAGTGAGGAGGTCCCTCTGTAGTGTCATTTAAATTTCAAACAAAATAACTACTGTAGATGGATTCAAAACAGTACTATATTTTATTGAGAGAAATGATACACACACACACACACACTCCTACCTGCAGGGCTTTGACGTTGGACGATGGTTTAGACATGCTGCTTGTTCAGTCAGTCAACTATCCTGCAGGAAATACAAAGCATTGAGAAGGGTTAGGGTTAGAGTTAGACAGGTGGGAGAGCCTGGCTCAGATCAAACTGACGAGATTAGACCAGACAGGACTGGTGAGAGACTGAGTGTGTTTGTTTGTGTGTTTGTGTGTGTGTGTGTGTGTGTGTGTGTGTGTGTGTGTGTGTGTGTGTGTGTGTGTGTGTGTGTGTGTGTGTGTGTGTGTGTGTGTGTGTGTGTGTGTGTGTGTGTGTGTGTGTGTGTGTTGGGGTGGGGGGCATTGCTGTCATGTGGGTTGGTTCAGGGGCCTGGGATAGTCTTTCAGTTGCCTGGCGACTCCCAAAGAGAGAGGCAGGTACAAAACTAACACCTGAATAATTTAACAGACAGAGAGAGGAAGTATAGATAGAGGGGGAGAGAGAGAAGAAAGAGGAGAGATAGAGAGGGGGAGAGAAAGGGGGAGAGAGTGTGGGGGAGGGATAAAGAGGGAGTGGAGAGAGAGAGAGAGAGAGAGAGAGAGAGAGAGAGAGAGAGAGAGAGAGAAAGTTTGAGAATATGGGAGAGAGTGGGAGAGAGTGGAAGAAGGGGAGGGAGTGGGCAGAGAAGGAGGGAGAGGGAGTGGAGAGAGTAGGAGAGAGAGAGGGGGAGAGGGGAGTGGAGAGAAGGGTGGGGGAGAGAGAGAGAGAGAGAGAGAGAGAGAGAGAGAGAGAGAGAGAGAGAGAGAGAGAAGAATCCATAGAGCACTTCTGGGTAAATTGGAACACACTGAACAAACACCAACAGTTATCTATCAAAACCGAGATGTATGGATGAACCACTTCTCTAATCTTTCTCGCTCTATAACAACGAACAAACAGCAAAAACATATACATGATCAAATGTCAAATCCTAGAATCAACTATTGAAGACGACCAGAACCCACTGGATTCTCCAATTCAATTTATTGAACTACAGGACAAAAATACAAACCCTCCACCCAAAAAGGCCTTTAGTGTTGATGGAAATGATACATGAAATGATCAAATATACTGACCACAAATTCCAATTGGCTATACTTAAAACGTTTGTGGTTTTCGGGTCCACTGGACCCGAGGGTAATAAAAGTGTGGAAAAGTGTGTGTGTAGGTGAAAACAAGTACAAATGAAACAAAATTATTTGCTGTGTGCCTTCACTCTGTCTTCCTCCTCCTTCCTGGGTCTGCTGTTTCAACACAGCACCAAGAACCTGTCCATCTCCATGCCTGTCTGCCTGTCTGCCTGTCTGCCTGTCCATCTCCCTGCCTGTCTGCCTGTCTGCCTGTCTGCCTGTCTGCCTGTCCATCTCCCTGCCTGTCTGCCTGTCTGCCTGTCTGCCTGTCTCCCGCTTTTCTTGCACTTTTTACACTTTGTAGTGTGTGAAACTACACAATCTCTTGCGGGAACCTGGAAGATACATTGTAAAAAAAATCTGTATTTTCCCAAACTCTACCCCTGCCAGGTGCAAATTGAGGGAAGGACACAACAAATAAATAGCTTTGCATGTGTGGCTCTTTATCCCAATCAATTAGTATGGCAAAAAAATGATCTCTGCTTAGAGGGCCTTAGAGTAAAAAAAAAAAAATATGCAGAGAGAGAAGCCAGTGTGGAAGGAGGATGAAGAATTTTCAGAATATGAGGATTGTGTCTATGTCAATTCGGAGTCTGACAGTGAGTTGGAAGAAGAGGATGAGGTCGACCCTCAGCCAGCCCCAGGACCAGCTCACCAGCAGTCTGCAGGAGGAGAATTATGGATGTCAAAACTTTTTGAAATGTAATGGTCTTCTTGCCCAAGGAATGAGCCCCCCCCTCAGTTGCCAATGTGATAAGGATACAACCAGGGCCGATGCAGATGGCGGTACTCATGTGCAGGACATAAAGTCTTCTTTTGAAATGTTCATCCCAGACACCATCCAGAAAATCATTCTGGACTATTTTGGAGGGAAGGCGTGTTTTTGGAGAGAGATGGAAGGAGAAGGACCACACTAATTTACATGCATACTTTGGGGTTCTAATCCTTGCTGGTGTTTTCAGATCCAATGGAGAATCCACAGAATCCCTGTGGGATGCAGAAACTGGAAAATGACTTTTCCATTCAACAATGTCTCTGGAAAACTCTGGAAAACCACATTATTTCCAGGAATATCCACTTCGATAACCGATGCACCAGTTCGACAGCAGAGAGACAAGCTAGCTGCAATCAGATCAGTGTGGGACATGTGGGTGGACCACTTTCCCCTGTTTTACAACCCTGGGCCTAACGTTACTGTTGATGACAGCTTATGCCATTTAGGGGCCGCTGCCCCTTCAGGCAGTACATACCGTCTAAAACCAATGGAATAAAGATCTGGGCTGCCTGTGATACTGCTTCCTCATATGCGTGGAACTTGCAAGTGTATACTAATATCAAATATCAAATATCTACTGTTTGCTGATGATCTGGTGCTTCTGTCTCCAACCAAGGAGGACCAACAGCACCACCTAGACCTTCTGCATAGAATCTGTCAGACCTGGGCCCTGACAGTAAATGTCAGTAAGACAAAAATAATGGTGTTCCAAGTAAAGTTCAGTTGCCAGGACCTTAAATACAAATTCCATGTAGACACAGTTGCCCTAGAGCACATAAATAACTATACATACCTCTGCCTAAACATCGGCACAGGTAACTTCCACAAAGCTGTGAACGATCTGAGAGACCAAGAAGGGCCTTCTATGTCATCAAAAGGAACATCAAATTTGACATACCAATTAGGATCTGGGCTAAAATGACTTGAATCAGTTATAGAACCCATTGTCCTTTATGGTTGTGAGGTCTGGGGTCTGGTCACAAACAATAATTTACAAAATTGAGACTGCATGCAGAATTCTGCAAAAAAATATTGTGTACAACTTAAAACCCCAAACAATGCATGCAGAGCAGAATTTTAGGGATACTTGCTAATTATCAAAATCAAAATTCTATAACCAGCTAAATGGAAGCGATTCCCAAACCTTCCATAACAAAGCCATCACCTACAGAGACATTACCTGGAGAAGAGTCCCCTAAGCAAGCTGGTCCTGGGGTTCTGTTCATAAACACAAACACACCCCACAGAGCCCCAGGACAGCAACACAATTATACACAGCCAAATCATGAGAAAACAAAAAGATAATTACTTGACACATTGGAAAGAATTAACTAAAAATCTGAGCAGAATGCTATTTGGCCCTAAACAGAGAGTACATAGTGGCAGAACACCTGACAACTTACAGATTCAGTGAGCATAGCCTTGCTATAGCCTTGCTATTGAGAGCATCAGTCCTGGCTCTCAAGAGAAGACATGCTTTGTGCACACTGCCCACAAATGAGGTGGAAACTAAGCTGCACTACCTAACCTCCTGCCAAATGTATGACCATATTAGAGACACATATTTCCCTTAGATTACGTAGGCCCGCATAGAATTTCGAAAACAAATCCAATTTTGATAAACTCCCATATCGATTGGGTGAAATACCACAGTGTGCCATCCCAACAGCAAGATGTGTGACCTGTTGCCACAAAAACGGGCAACCAGTGAAGAACAAACACCATGTTAAATAAATACAACCCATATTTATTTTATTTATTATTTATTTACCCATATTTATGAAATGGAGTGGTGTAAAGATTGTAAATACATATTTGTGTTTATTTATTTTCCCTTTTGTACTTTAATTAACTATTTGCACATCGTTAAAACACTGTTTATATCCATAATATGACATTATAAATGTCTCTATTCCTTTGGAACTTTTATGAGTTTGTGTTCATTTTTCATTGTTTATTTCACTTTTGTTTATTATCTACAGCGCATTCGGAAAGTATTCAGACCCCTAGACCCCCAAATAATTACATTACAGCCTTATTCTAAAATGGATTACATAATTTTTTCCCCCCTCATCAATCTACACACAATACCCCATAACAACAAAGCAAAAATAGGTTTTTAGAAATTGCAGCAAAAGTATTACAAATAAAAAACGTAAATATCACTTTTACGTAAGTGTATTCAGACCCTTTACTCAGTACTTTATTGAAGCACCTTTGGCAACGATTACAGCCTCAATCAAGTATTCTTGGGTATGACGCTACAAGCTTGGCACACCTGTATTTGGGAGGTTTCTCTCATTCTTCTCTGCAGATCCTCTCAAGCTCTGTCAGGTTGGATGGGGAGCGTATCTGCACAGCTAATTTCAAGTCTTTTTAGAGATGTTAGATCGGGGGTGTGGGTGTGGGCTCTGGCTCAAGTCTGGGCTCTGGCTGGGCCACTCAAGGACATTCAGAGACTTGTCCCGAAGTCACTCCTGCACTGTCTTAGCTGCGCGCTTAGGGTCGTTGTCCTGTTAGAAGGTGAACCTTCACCCTAGTCTGAAGTCCTTAGGGCTTCATTCATCTTTCCATCAATCCTGACTAGTCTCCCAGTCCTTGCAGCTGAAAAACATCCACACAGCATGATGCTGCCACCACCATGCTTCACCGTAGGGAAGGTGACAGGTTTCCTCCAGACGTGACACTTGGCATTCAGGCCAAAGAGCTCAATCTTGGTTTCTTCAGACCAGAGAATCTTGTTTCTCATGGTCTTCAAGTCTTTAGGTGCCTTTTGACAAACTCCAACCGGCTGTCATGTGCCTTCTACTAAGGAGTGCCTTCCATCTGGCCACTCTACCATAAAGGCCTGATTGGTGGAGTGCTGCAGAGGTGGTTGTCCTTCTGGAAGGTTCTCCCATCTCCACAGAGGAACTCTAGAGCTCTGTCTGAGTGACCATCAGTTCTTGGTCACCTCCCTGACCAAGGCCCTTCTCAACCAATTGCTCAGTTCGGCTGGGCGACCAGGACTAGGAAGAGTCTTGGTGGTTCCAAACTTCTTCAATTTAAGAATGATGAAGGCTACTGTGTTCTTGGGGACCTTCAATGCTGCAGACATTTTTTGGTACCCTTCCCCAATTCTGTGCCTCAACAAAATCCTGTCTCGGTGCTCTACGGACAATTCCTTCGACCCCATGGCTTGGTTTTTGCTCTGACGTGCACTTTCAACTGTGGGACTTTATATAGACCGGTGTGTGCCTTTCCAAATCTTGTTCAATCAAGTGAATTTACCACTGGTGGACTCTAATCAAGTTGTAGAAACATGTCGTGCATGAAAAGCCCAGGAGGCCGGACATTTCTGAGACACTGGAACTGGCGTGCCGGGCACCGTCAATCATATCACGCTCAAAATCTCTTAGATAACTATTTTTACCCAGTCTAACGTTCAATGGAACAGCAACTGAATGCCTCGATGTCTGTCTGGGGTTGTGTACCTAATAAACTGGATACTGAGTATATATTATATTCCAAACTCTGACATTGCACGTTCTGATATTCTGATCTTAATTTCTTTCTTTTTTCTTTTGCATTATGTGTGTATTTTTATTGTATTGCTTTCTGTGTATTATTGCTGCACAAGCATTTAGCTGCACCTGTGATAACATCTGCAAATCTGTGTACACGACCAATACACTTTGATTTGATTTATAGGCTGTGACTGATCTCCACGTTCCATGTGCTCATTTCTTTACCGCAATGGCTCACTGTGAATCAATGTGTCCATATGGCAGAGGCTGGTGCTCTCGCATTCCTCAAATTTTGGTAGGAATGGTAGGATAAATTGTACATAAGCTTCTGCAAAATTGAAACTCACTCGCTGCCTATCTCAGCTACCCATGTTGTCAGGCGTCGCATTTTCTTGGAAAATGCAGTTCGCATGTTCTTCTTCGTCACGATCAGCTCAGAAATGGACAAATACAGATTTGAAATGACTAATTATATTGGCAATTTATCCCACTAAGTGAAACTCCCGGACAGCAGTTGTGAGTAGCCTAATTGGATTCCATAGGTTGTTGTCCATTTAACCTTCACCTGTCCTGTTTAAAAGATATTTTCATTCATATCCACATCAAAGAGTATTCTGATTTGATAGGGCGCCATTTAGGCTATTTGATCGAAATCAAGTGTGATGTAAAAACAAAAATCCAATTAAATCACATTTGATCACATACACATATTTAGCAGATTATTGTGGGAGTAGCGAAATGCTTATGTTTCTAGCTCCAACTGTGCAGTAATAACTAACAATTCACAACAACACACACAAATCTAAAAGTGAATGAATGGAATTAAGAAATAGATAAATATAAGGATGAGCAGAGTCCAGAGTATAAATATATATATATACATACAATATATTTATTTATTTTACCTTTATTTTACTAGGCAAGTCAGTTAAGAACAAATTCTTATTTTCAATGACAGCCTAGGAACAGTGGGTTAACTGCCTGTTCAGGGCAGAACGACAGATTTGTACCTTGTCAGCTCGGAGATTTGAACTTGCAACCTTTCGGTTACTAGTCCAACGCTCTAACCACTAGGCTACCCTGCCGCCCCATATTGGGTTATATACACATATATATATATGTGATGGGATGTATAGTCATGGACAGTATGTGGATATAATATTTAGTATATCTATAGAATACGTAGAATAGTATATATATGTGATGGTATATATAGACATGGACAGTATGTGGATATGATATTTAGTATATTTATAGAATAGTATATATATGTGATGGTATATATACAGCAATAGTTAAATAGGATGGCCTTGACTAGAATACAGTATATACATATGAAATGAGTACAACAGTATGTAAACATTATTAAAGTGACCAGTGGCCGATGTCTATGTACAGCAGATTCTAAGGTGCAAGGTTGACTAACTGGGTGGTAGTCGGGAAGGGTACTGGGTAGGAGGTCGGCTAGTGATGGCTATTTAACAGTTTGATGGCCTTGAGATAGAGGCTGTTTTTCAGTCTCTCGGTCCCAGCTTTGAATCACCTGTACTGACATTGCCTTAATAAAGGGATGAACAGGCTGTGGCTCGGGTGGTTGATGTCCTTGATGATCTTTATGGCCTTCCTGTGATGTCCTAGAGGGCAGGAGGTGTGCCCCCAGTGATGCGTTGGGCATACCGCACCACCCTCTGGAGAGCCCTGCGGTTGCAGATGGTGCAGTTGCCATACCAGGTAGTGATACAGCCCGACAAGATGTTGGTGTTCGCAACATGACTGGTTTTCCCTTTGTAATCCGGGATTGCCTGGAGTCCCTGACACATACGTCTCATGTCTGAGACACTGAATTGCGACTCTGCACTGTACTGACTTTTTCCTTTTTCGTTACATTACAGAGTGCACTGTTTGTATTAAACCATATTCCCAATCACCTTGCCGTGGTTAAATGTGGTGGTTCGTGCATTCAATGCTTCCATCTGTCCATGGTTTTTGGTTTGGTTTGGATTAAATAATCACAGTGAGATCACCATCCCTATACACTTCTTGATGAACTCAGTCACAGTGTCAGTGTATACGTCAATGTTATTCTCAGAGGCAACACGGAACATATCCCAGTCCACGTGCTCAAAACAATCTTGAAGCATGGATCCTGATTGGTCAGTCCAGTGTTGAGTAGAACTTAGCATGGGTACTTCCTGTTTGAGTTTCTGCCTATAGGAAGGGAGGAGCTTTATTCAACCGGGCCCTGGTCTGTTGTCTGGTCTGGTTGTCTGGTCTGTTGTCTCGACTGTTGTTTGAAACACATTCAACCCTCAGTCAACTACTTCATATAATCTCTAGAGTTGTTGAGTGCTAGCTGGCTAAGCAGGGTTATGTATAGGTATCCCCCTTTCCCCTTTATGCTATCACAATGTCTTGCCTGTGTAACGGATGTGAAACGGCTAGCTTAGTTAGCGGTGGTGCGCGCTAAATATCGGTGACGTCACTTGCTCTGAGACCTTGAAGTAGTAGTTCCCCTTGCTCTGCAAGAGCCGCGGCTTTTGTGGAGCGATGGGTAACGATGCTTCGTGGGTGACTGTTGTTGATGTGAGCAGAGGGTCCCTGGTTCGCGCCCGGGTATGGGCGAGGGGACGGTCTAAAGTTATACTGTTACACCTGCAAACCTGTGGGCTATGCTATCACAATGTCTTGCCGGCTAACCTGCGGGCTATGCTATCACAATCACTAGCTGGCTAACCTGTGGGCTATGCTATCACAATTGCTAGCCGGCTAACCTGTGGGTTATGCTATCACAATCACTATCTAGCTAACCTGTGGGCTATGCTATCACAATGACTAAACTAAACTGTGGGCTATGCTATCACAATCACTATCTAGCTAACCTGTGAGCTATGCTATCACAATGACAAAACTAAACTGTGGGCTATGCTATCACAATGTCTTGCTGGCTAACCTGCGGGCTATGTTATCACAATCACTACCTGGCTAGCCTGTGGACTATGCTATCACAATGACTAGCTGGCTAACCTGTGGGCTATGACTGTTAGCTAGCGTTGAAGCTATTCTATCTCAGTAGTCTGTTAGCTAGCTAGCCAGTATCACTCTCTCTGTCTCTCTCTCAAGGTAAAGGGTTCGATATATATAGCCCAGCAGGCCTTGGTTACCGTAACCAGGGTGTTGTTTACACAACATGGAGCTTTGCTGCTCTAACACACACACACACACACACTCCAGGACGTGGATATAATATATATACCCAGACAGAGAGCCTTGAGTGGGGAGGACAGGACAGCTGCCCCCTAACACCCCACTGATCCCTCACACACACATAACAGATCCACATCACACTGTCCATTTTCAAATATCATGCTACATTAAATCCACATTAAAAACAGATGCAGCTATGTAAGAATGGTAATATCTCACTGTGTGCGTGTGTGTGTGTGTGTGTGTGTGTGTGTGTGTGTGTGTGTGTGTGTGTGTGTGTGTGTGTGTGTGTGTGTGTGTGTGTGTGTGTGTGTGTGTGTGTGTGTGTATGAGAGAGAGAGAGAGAGAGAGAGTTGTGTGTTTGTTGTGTGACTCGGAGCTATGACAGAGATATATTGATTATATAAAAGAGGTCATATAAGTTTTTTTCACATCCTAGTAGCTACTAAAAGTGTGTTAAAGTTCATAAAATGATTTACAACTGATTATAGCAGTATTCTATAGTGAAAGATACACATGGTTTTCTATAGTGAAAGATACACATGGTATTTGTTGTGTATTGTAGGCCAGAAGGCTAAACTGAAAAAACATAATTGTAACTTAAGTCTGAACTAAATTTAAACTCTACAAATGGTGGAGTTGCAAAAGCACTTCCGTGTTTTTCCGGGTGTTTATTTACATAGTGATTTCCAAAACAACAGTACTGCCGCAAAAGTATAAACATAAATTATGGTGCCAGCAAACTAGTGCTTTCCCATCAACGTATTGGTATATTGCCAATATACCACGGCTAAGGGCTGTATCCAGGCACTCAATGTTGCGTCGTACTTATTAAGAACTGCTTTTCGGACTGCTTTTCTCCACTACATCACTGGATTCCTGCTCTGGACCATTACACTGGATCATCGCAGCTAGCTAGCTGCTACCGAGTGGCCCAGACCCGAAGCTAGCCTTGAGCCAGGCCCATCTCCCGGCCTGCTCAGTGGACCCTATGATCACTCGGCTACACAGCTGATGCCTCCCGGACTCTTCATTAACACGACTAGAAGCCACTACGGATTCCTGCCGTAAGCTCTGGATCTTTGCACCGGACACAGCAGCCCTTGTCCAAGGCCTGCTCCATTTTGTTGCTCCCTGCCTACAGACAGAAGCTAAAACAAGAAGCTCCCGCGCTGAGGCCGGACTGGGATATGTTCCGCTTTGCAGCGAACAACAACATTGAGGAATACGCTGATTCGGTGTGCGAGTTCATTAGAAAGTGCATTGAAGATGTTGTTCCCATAGCAACGATTAAAACATTCCCAAAACAGAAACCGTGGATTGATGGCAGCATTCGCGTGAAACTGAAAGCTCGAACCACTACTTTTAATCAGGGCAAGGTGATCGGAAACATGACCGAATACAAACAGTGCAGCTATTCCCTCCGCAAGGCTATCAAACAAGCTAAGCGTCAGTACAGAGACAAAGTAGAATCTCAATTCAACGGCTCAGACACAAGAGGCATGTGGCAGGGTCTACAGTCAATCACGGACTACAAGAAGAAACCCAGCCCAGTCACGGACCAGGATGTCTTGCTCTCAGGCAGACTAAATAACTTTTTCGCCCGCTTTGAAGACAGTACAGTGCCACTGACACGGCCCGCTACCAAAACATGCTTACTCTCCTTCACTGCAGCCAACGTGAGTAAAACATTTAAACGGGTTAACCCTCGCAAGGCTGCAGGCCCAGACGGCATCCCCAGCCGCGCCCTCAGAGCATGCGCAGACCAGCTGGCTGGTGTGTTTACGGACATATTCAATCAATCCTTATCCCAGTCTGCTGTTCCCACATGCTTCAAGAGGGCCACCATTGTTCCTGTTCCCAAGAAAGCTAAGGTAACTGAGCTAAACGACTACCGCCCCGTAGCACTCACTTCCGTCATCATGAAGTGCTTTGAGAGACTAGTCAAGGACCATATCACCTCCACCCTACCTGACACCCTAGACCCACTCCAATTTGCTTGCCGCCCAAATAGGTCCACAGACGATGCAATCTCAACCACACTGCACACTGCCCTAACCCATCTGGACAAGATGAATACCTATGTGAGAATGCTGTTCATCGACTACAGCTCGGCATTTAACACCATAGTACCCTCCAAACTCGTCATCAAGCTCGAGACCCTGGGTCTCGACCCCGCCCTGTGCAACTGGGTACTGGACTTCCTGACGGGCCGCACCAGGTGGTGAGGGTAGGTAACAACATCTCCACCCCGCTGATCCTCAACACTGGGGCCCCACAAGGGTGCGTTCTGAGCCCTCTCCTGTACTCCCTGTTCACCCATGACTGCGTGGCCACGCACGCCTCCAACTCAATCATCAAGTTTGCGGACGACACTACAGTGGTAGGCTTGATTACCAACAACGACGAGACGGCCTACAGGGAGGAGGTGAGGGCCCTCGGAGTGTGGTGTCAGGAAAATAACCTCACACTCAACGTCAACAAAACTAAGGAGATGATTGTGGACTTCAGGAAACAGCAGAGGGAGCACCCCCCTATCCACATCGATGGGACAGTAGTGGAGAGGGTAATAAGTTTTAAGTTCCTCGGCATACACATCACAGACAAACTGAATTGTGAGCAATCGGACAAGATTGCAGGCTCATTGTACCTCTGGCCACCGTCACATCTTGGCCATTCGTTCAAACCTCAGCAGGCAGTTTTCAATGTCTTACCCCTGGTGGTATGAAGAGATCTTCGGCTCCTTCCTCAGGAATGCTGGAGGGTGGATGTTTGCGCTGCTGGACTTGTCTCCTGGTGCTGGGGCTGGCCTCATTACTGCTTGGGGAGCCTGCTGTGGAGTTGAAGTCCCTGCTGCATCGAGCCTCCCTCGTCCTGGTGTTGGCAGACCCTATCTTGGGCTCTCACTGATGAGTTCCACTTGGCGAGGAGATGTGAGGATAAATTGTTGTAGGAACTTTTGCTTGTCCTGACCTGTTTTTATGATTTATTTTTAAATGGCTGATGTTTGTATGTTACCCAGGGAATTAGCTGGTTGATAAATCTTTTCTCAAGTGTACTGAGACTTATGTTTGTTGTATACTGAACAAAGAAAAAATATATATATACAGTGCCTTGCGAAAGTATTCGGCCCCCTTGAACTTTGCGACCTTTTGCCACATTTCAGGCTTCAAACATAAAGATATAAAACTGTATTTTTTTGTGAAGAATCAACAACAAGTGGGACACAATCATGAAGTGGAACGACATTTATTGGATATTTCAAACTTTTTTAACAAATCAAAAACTGAAAAATTGGGCGTGCAAAATTATTCAGCCCCCTTAAGAACTTGTTACGGATTGTGGTCCCTGTACAGGAACCAAAATCAGCGGAAATTTCAGAGCGCCACCTATAGTACTCGATAAAACTCAAACTTTCATTAAAACACATATAAAAAAATACAGTTTTATATCTTTATGTTTGAAGCCTGAAATGTGGCAAAAGGTCGCAAAGTTCAAGGGGGCCGAATACTTTCGCAAGGCACTGTAAACTCAACATGTAAAGTGTTTCATGAGTTGAAATAAAAGATGCAAGAAATTTTCCATAAGCACAAAAATATTATTTCTCTCAAATTTTGGGCACAAATGTGTTTTCATCCTTGTTAGTGAGCATTTCTCCTTTTCCAAGATAATCCATCCACATGAAAAGTGTGGCATATCAACAAGCTGATTAAGCAACATGATCGTTACATAGGTGCACCTTATGCTGGGATCAATAAAAGGCCACTCTAAAATGTGCTGTTTTGTCACACAACACAATGCCACAGATGTCTCAAGTTTTGAGAGAACGTGCAATTGGCAAGCTGACTGCAGAAATGTCCAACAGATCTGTTGCCAGAGAATTTTATGTTAATTTCTCGACCTTAAGCCGCCTCCAACGCCATTTTAGAGAATTTGGCTGTACATCCAACTGGTCTCACAACCGCAGAACACGTGTAACCACGTCAGCCCAGGACCTCCACATCCAGCTTCTTCATCTGCGTGATCATCTGAGACTAGCCACCCGGACAACCCGGACAGCTGATGAAACTGTTGGTTTGCACAACCAAATCATTTCTGCACAAACTGTCAAAAACCATCTCAGGGAAGCTCATCTGTCCTCACCAGGGTCTTGACCTGACTGCAGGTCTGCGTCGTAACCTACTTCAGTGGGCAAATGCTCACCTTCGATGGCCACTGGCACGCTGGAGAAGTGTGTTCTTCACAGAACCTGGTTTTGACTGTACAGGGCAGATGACAGATGTGTATGACGTCGTGTGGGCGGGCAGTTTTGCTCCATGGTGCCCCATAGTGGAGGTGGGGTTTTGGTATGGGGCAGACATAAGCTGCAGACAACAAATAGAATACAATTTTATTGATGGCAACTTGAATTCACAGAGAGACTGTGATGAGACAAGGCTGTATCACAACCGGACGTGATTGGGAGTTCCATAGCGCGGCGGCACACTTGGCCCAGCGTCGTCCGGGTTTGGCCGGTGT